>NW_024082932.1:17832-51181 GCF_003009895.1 Hyaena hyaena
CACCATTTCCCCCCTTCTTCTCCCCCATGGTCCTCCGTTAAGTTCCTCCTAATCCTCCTATACGTGCAAACATGTGATATTTGTCCTTCTCTGCCTGACTTATTTCGCTCAGCATAACACCCTCAAGGTCCATCCATGTTGCTACACATGGCCAGATTCCATGAGGCTATTTAAAAAGGAGAGCCTCAGTTTAACCCACATGTGCTCAAGGACCATGCTGGACTTTTGGTTTGTTTGTGTGCATCTATACATAAATAAATGTATAAATATATACAGATGATGAGTGGTTTTTTTTTAACATTTACAAAAAAAACAAAAAACAAAAAACAAAAACCTTTTCAAAACAAAAACAGCATTTCCCAGCCATGGTTAAGTGCACTTTGTTTCTTGGGTAACATTCTGAGCCAGCTACGAAATAGATCACCTCAAGTTACATGGAAAATTTCCTAAAGACCTAAATTATCAAAACAAATAGATGATTCTGTAATTAGACAATTTAAATATAACATAAACAATTTGAGTTGGATAATTTAAAACAGGAGAATCAGACTCCATATATCTACAGTCATATAAGTGCAACAATTTATTTGCTTTATAAATATCTTGAGATAATTTTTTAATTTTGGAAAATGTTATCTCTATCATCAACATCCCCATTAAGATGAGAAAATTAGACAAATACTGGTGTATTTTAACTAATTAGCCACACAATTCCCATTAAGTTGACATTTAAATGTTCCTTCTAGAAAGCTATTCCTTTATGGAAAGCTTGAATCCTTGTGTGACTAAGACTTGCTGATGAAAACCTAAATAGATGGTTAGACATGTAGCAGTTTGGACCTGCTGGCATAAATGGGTGAGCGAAATTGTCTTCTGCATGTTTTCTTTACCCTATCCATTCCTGACACATAGGCTTGGTCTTTTCAGTATTTAGGTTGTCTATCAACAGACACCAGGAAAAGCAATTACTTTATAGCAATCAGAAAGTCATCCAATGTATTTTATTTACTTTATAGTAAATACTGGTGAACAGTGGACAATCAATAGATATATACACACATGGATATATAGTTTTTAAATGTTTATTTATTTTTGAGAGGGAGAGGGAAGCGAGATAGAAAGAGAGAAAGGAAGACAAATAATCCCAGACAAGCTTGGCACTGTCAGCACAGAGCCCCACTCAGGGATCAAACTCAGGAATCATGAAATCAGGACCTAGTTGAAATCCAGAGTCAACTGCATAACTGATTGAGCCACTCAGGCACCCCCTCTCTATATTTTAAATACTGCCCAAACACAAACTGATGGTGATGGAAGTGGGACAGTGGCTATCTTTTGGATTTGTTGGATTTGGGATCATTAGTAAGGGCCCACGGGAACAAAGGACAGGGAGGCTAAGAATGGTTTACATCTTGATCCAAGCGGCAGTTAACTGGGTACACACATAGGAAAAATTTATTGAGTTGAACCTTCCAAGATTGGGCACTTAAGTTTATGGGCTATATATTTCAAAACAAACAAACCAAGAAAATACATAACTCTGGCACCTTGCACTTGCTTCCATGCCCCAGTCTGCCAGCTAGGTGAGGAAGTGGGGATGACGTGCTTTTAGAACTCAGTGATCTCAATATGCTACTTCTTGGCCAAGTAAATCTTGTATTCTCAGGCTCATTGCCAATGTGATCTCCTCTGCGGAGCCTTCCTGGAATTCCCTCCTGGTTTTGTTTTCTTCCTTCCTATGCCTCCCAGACTTCAGTTATATTTGCATCACATTGTGACTTTAACATCTTGGGTCCCTGTCTCTGGGACCTGAGATTGTGAGCTTCTGGAAGCAGGGCAAGGTACATAATTACCGATCCTAGTGTGAAATAACACTGTGCGGCCTCTTGTCCTGGAAAAAAAACATTTTTTCCCTTCCCTCCCCCCCCCCCCCCCCCCCCCCGGAGTCCTTCTCTTTACCTGTCCTGGTGTTTCCTGTTAACTTTTTAGTGTTGAATTCCCCCCAGGCACAAGGATACTCACAGGGCCAGTGCAAACCATCATAGGACTGGGCAAACTGTGCATAACCAACCGTGACCTTGCCCAGCTTATACCAGGGGACGAGAGCAGCAATGGTCATTGGGTTGGTCACTGGTTGGGTGGGGAAGCAGGCAGCTAAGAACCATTCTACAGAAGGCTGCACTGCATGTGAGCCAAAGCTCCATGCACCCAGCACATCTCCACTGTCCCATCAATCTTTACTGACAAAACACAAATGTTAAGAATAAATTCTTAATAAATTCAAGAGGAAGACTGCAAATATTACTCCAAGTGTAAGGGTGACTGCACTGGTCACTTTTACTGGTTACATGCTATGACCTGCCTAGAGGACAGATTCAAGACCTCCCTCCTGGAGGAATATCTTGTCCAGAGTTTGTGACCCTTCCTGGGACTATGAATAGTTAGTAATAGTGGTGTCAGGGGCCTCAGAGGAGTGATTGACAGACTTCTTGACCATGCTGCCCTTCCTCCAAGATACCCTCTGAGGACGCCATGTTCATCCACTTGCCTGCAGGTTGAGGGAGTGAGGGTAGGATAATGGGCAGGACTTACCTCGATCTGCCAAACTGGGCCACGCTCTGTCCAAAGCTAGTTCCATCCTCTTGAAAGACCATGGGTTTCTCCACATCCAAACTGAATCCATGATAAGAAGCCAGGACTGAGGAATATGGAGAGGGAGGTGAGAGTGGGAGGGACAGTCAGAGAAGCGTCATCTCCTCTGGACCCCTGTCTTCTGGTATCTTAATGCCCACCCCAGTCCAGCTCATCTTTCCAGAAGGATTTTCTTTTCCTTTGTTTCCTGATTTGCCATCTGTGTGATTCCTGTCTCTTTCCTTTCTCAATAATAATCAAACCACAATATAAAAGGCAGCAATCCAGAGAAATGCCCCCTTAAGGACATTTTAAAGGACACCGGCAGTATGAAATTGATCCTGTCACCTCCTGGTATATTAGCTCAGGAATGTTCCTTAAAGATAAAGTGACCATACAATTTATTCCTAAACTGAGACCTTCTGAGAATGAAAGGGGCACCATTAATAATTACACCACAGTCACTGGAGCTGGCTCAGGCAGACCAGGACATATGGTCACTCTCCTTAAAGACTTTCTTGCTCCATATTTACATTGTACAGAGGCCCTAAGGTCCAGATGGAGGAACAGACTTAGAATTTTATGATTAATTTTTTATTTTTTTACTTTTTAAAAAATTTTTATAGTTTATTGTCAAGTTAGTTTACGTATAACACCCAGTGCTCATCCCACCAACAATGATTAATTATTTATTATTATGTGTTTATATGTCCCATTCCTTGGTGCTAGGCTCTAAGACAACAAGTATAGCAACTGTCTTGTTTTGGTGCCTGAGGCAGTGTCTGGTCCTTAACAGATGACTAATTACTATTTGTTGACTGAACCAGAACTGCAGAGCAAGTCCCTGGTACAGCCAGGATTCCGACCCACTCTCCTGATCCTTCACATTCTCCTCTCTTGTGACTAAGCTCAAAAACCTCGGTGGAAGATCCTCTACATTTCAAAGACTTTTCCCAACACTCTCACTTCCAGACAGCATCTTTCTTCCCCATTTCTACTAGAATTCCCACCTGTCTCTGGATTGAGGAGTCAACTCCAACCCCCAAAGTAGGGAAGCTCTAAGGAGATAAAGCATTAGCCCAAGAAGTGACAGGCAAGGTCCAAACAACTGACCCTTGGGGTCCTGGGGAAAGGCCAGACGTTGACAGTGACATAACCCTACCATGGCCATATGCAAGGGAGCTTCCCACACCAAATCTCCTCACAGGATGATTCTACTTCCAAGTCTGAAAGAAGAACCTATGACCAGACAAGTAGGATGATGCCAAAGGTCTCAGACTCAAATGCCTCAGAGGCCAAGAGGGTGACATCAGTGAGTGAAGTGGGTAAGTGTGAGCACCAGGGAATTGTAGGCACTTAGAGTTTGTGGCCCTTTTAAAGGGGGAAGCCATTACCAGCCTCTAGTACTCAGAGGTCCAGACCTTCCCATTTCTCGAGAGAAACTGAAAATCTGGATTTTTGTGTGGAATCTGATTTTTAACTGACACACAAGAGATTTCAAATGACACACGAATGTGGTCCTGTTACAGGTTCAATTCCTGGACTATTCTCTTGGTAGCCATGGAACAGCCCACTTGAAATCAAGACATAAATGAGATGCAGGACCAAGAGGGAGATATCCAAAGTTTCCTCTCCCTAGTGACTTCTAAGGCCTTTCCCCCTGGGGCTCTGAGACTGACTCCTGTCACCCATACCACACACATACACCAGGGCCCCGACAAAAGGTGGGGGGAAACCTTGGGGAATGTGGAGAAGTAGCTCATTCTCCACCCAAACTTAGCCTATGAGTTCATCTTCTCTCATCTTTACTCAGGGTTATGATCCTCCCCTGATTCCAGGACATTCTTTTTTCCACACCAGATTCTAGACACTAGGGGCCTCCCTTGTTTTCAGCTCCACACAGCTATATGGGCTGAGCACAAGCCCCAGAATGCCCTACCAGACAGAGACCACCCCCCCCAACGATCTCTCCCAGCTCTGAGGCCCCCCACTTACCACCTAAGAGGAGCATAATTCCAAAAGCCATCATGGAGTAGTGTATCAAAGGAGAAGTGAAGAGCTGAGCATTAGAGCACTGAAGGATGCTCTGTGTCCTCGGGGAGAGTTAAAATAATGACTCAGGGCCTTCAAGTGACAGAAGGAGGGGCACAGTGAGGAAGTCTTTGGTTAATCATAGAACAGAGGCAGGGACAGGAGGTCAAAGACGCCTTTGGGGAAAGTCCCCCATAATACTCTCCCACCACCACCACCTCTAGAGATCTGGCTTCCTTGTCCATGGACTGGCTTTCCCAGAAGTCCACTCTTCCCCATCCCTTGAGACCCAGTTGATACCCAAGGAACCCTGAGACCCTTCTGGGGCCTAGAAACCAAAGTTCATATAATTGGAAGGGGTGAAACAGACAACTACAGAGTCCCCACTTCACAGATGTGAGTCTGGAGAAAGGCAGACCTCCACCTCAGAGAGCAGTGTTGGAAGTGTAGCAGGAATTACGGTGTTGTTTATAAAACCAGACTCCATCAAGAGTCTGGATAATGGATAATCAAACTGATAAATGGGCTTAGTAGCCATAAAAGGGGCTTACTAGTCAACAATAAAAGAGAACAGACTGCAGATACATGTAACAACATGGATGAATCTTAACTTTGTCATAAGTAAAAGAAATCAGACACCCGACTGCAAAATGTTTGATTCATTTCACATGAAAAGGCAAAACTAACCTATGAAGATAAATATACAACAGTGATTGCCTCACTGATGAGGTGGGGAAGGAACTTCTAACATTTGTTAAATTTAACATTCAACTCTTGATAGTTCAACATTTAATATTTTAACATTTGTTAAATGTGACAAAGACTGCATGGTTGTTATTTATCCTCTGTAATTTTCTTTGGTGTTTTGAATATTCTACAATTAACCATACACAAATTTTTCTCAAAAACATGAAAAAAAGTACAGAGTATAAAAGTCCAGGAATAGAATTAGAAGGCTAAAATATATGACAAAATCCCTAACAGTGGCATGTTATTTTAAGTATATATGTGGCAGTTAAAATACTGAAAATGTAGTTTACATGTCAAGTATAGACAATATAAAATAATCTCTAAACAAAAGCTGTAGGTCAATTTACTTGAGTTGATATTTAATGAACAGTAAAATTAATTAGATGCTGAGAAGGGCATTGATGCAGGGAATGGGGACAAAGATTATGATTGCTGGCTTTGAGGCTCACTTACCTACTTCCTGCAAAGAATGTCAAGGACAACTTGAGCAATAAGCTTTTCCCACTTGTGCTAAAGGGTCTGTAGCAAACAGTATCCTCTCATCAGTTCTGTGAATCTGTGAACTTCTCTCTGTATTTGGAACCACAAAACAATTTTTGACAGTCCTCCTTAACACAAAACGTAAAGACCACTTCGTTTCCTCCATTTACAGCACACCTCATCTTTTAGACACAATCTTGAATGAATTAACATTTCATACATAATCTTTAATTTGGGACTTCCCTTCCTAAGCAAAGCTTGAGGGTAACTAATATTTTGCTGATTCAGCAACTTTAAAGATGTCCAACTTTGCCTCAATTGTATTATCACTTGTCTCAGCAAAAGTTTTTCTGTTTGGTTTCCACTCATTTAAAAACACACACAGACACAATAAGAACAGACTGCAAAAAGATATTCAAATACTTATGAAAAGCCACATAGTGCCACAAAAGTATCTTTCTCCTAGGCCTCGTAATGAATGTTCCAAGGCTCTGACTCCTCTAACAGTTGCTGTAGGTGATGTTCCTCAACTCTAGGTATCTTCAAGGCACTTAATGGGGGTTCCACACTCAGCAGAACCACCAACTCTTTGTAAAACTTTTCAAGCTTTTGGTATGGTAATTTATAATAAATATGTATTTGGTCTTTATCTTCTCTGGCACAGAGCTCCTAAAATTCTTGGAATTCCCTAGTGATAAGAACAAGTGTCTCATGTTACAAGGGGATTTTGGGAAAGCATCTAAAAATGGGAACTGGTCAGAGTGCCTGAGTGGCTCAGTTGGTTGAGTGTCTAACTTCAGCTCAAGTCATGATCTCATGGTTCATGAGTTCAAGCCCCATATTGGGCTCACTACTGTCAGTGCAGAACCCACTTCAGATCCTCTGTACCCCTCTTTCTCTGCCCCTCCCTCACTCAGGCTCTCTCTCTTAAAAACGAATCAACATTTATTTTAAAATGTAACTGGCTGCCAGTAGAGCCAATCATGGGGTTAGAGGTTTGGAAGTTTCAGTACCACCTCCCCAGTTTCCTGGGTTGGGAGAGGAGCTGGAGATTGAGTCCAATCACCAATGGGCAATGAATGATTTAATCAATCACACCTATGTAATGAAGCCTTTATAAAAATCCAAAAGCACAGGGTTCTGGAAGCTTCCAGGTAGGTAAACACGTGGAAATTTGGGGAGAGTGCTATGATTGGAGAGGCATGAAGGCCTCTTGTCCTTTCCCTATACCTTGCCCTAGGCATCTCTTCCTTCTGGCTGTATTCGAATTATATCCTTTTATAACAAATCTGTAATTTGGTATGTAAAGTGTTTTGCTGAATTCTGTGGGCTACTCTAGGAAATTAATCAAACCCAAGGAAGGAGTTGTTGGGACCTCCAATCCAGCAAAAAATGGGTCAGAGGCACATGTATTGTATATTGGTTTAACATGACTTCAAATACCCTTGTTTAGAGGGAGGTGGCAAGATGGCAGAGAAGTAGGGAATTCCACACTTCCCGCCTGCATCTCTCAAAGAAGGACTGAAGCCAAAGGACTCTGAACCTCAAGAGTCTGGGAGAAAAAGAGATGGAGTCCACTATGAAGACAGCCTCATAGGTGCGTAATTGTGAACTGGGGGAGATAAAAATGAGCTGGGACATGTAGGCATGGAGGGGAGGGAGCCCCTTCTGTGGAGAGGCAAAGAGAAGAGAAAGAGTGGCTGGGGAATTGTAGAACTGTACCCAGAGAAGAGAAGAACCTTGGCCTGGGTCGGAGAGGGATCCTATCATCCCATATCTAACCTCAGGACTTTTGAAGAGAGACCCTATCTCTAAGTGCAGAGCTTTTTTGGGCTGGGTGCCCTGGCCCCAGAAATTCTCTCCGAGATAGACAGTATGCAAGGGACACAGTCAGTATCAGGAGGAACTGGTCCCCTGCTCAGATCCCTTCTAGGAGGTGGCCCAGCTTGTGGGGATTACATTTCGGGTGGTATCATTAATGTACACAGATTAAGAACTTGAAACTTGGCTGGGTGTGGGATATAGAACACATCCCACTTTGGCTGTGCCCACAGCACGGTGAGATTGGGCCCAAAGGAGGGATTTGGAACACATGATTCAAGAAGGGACTGGGGAGTTGCCATTTTTCTCCCCACAATCACCAAGGTAGGGCCTCAGGTTTGGTCTCAGGGCCCACTGTGTAGGCGGGACCCACCTACACCAAACCATGCCCCCACCCTCCACTCCCAACCCCCTTCCCCCACCCCACGTGCTAGGGATCTACTTATCTATTGAAGCTGGAGATGCTGTGGAACCAGATGGCCCCCTCTTCTGGACCAGCGCTGCAGCATTGCCTAGGAAAATTCTTGTTATTTAGATATATTCTCCCTGTTTTCCTTCTTATCTCTTCCTTCCTCTAGGCTGGTTACTCTGGTTATTGGTTTGCTTAAACAGATATATTTAGTCCATTCTCTTGATGCATGTTCTACCCCACCTTCTTTACTTTCTCTCTGGAATAATCAGGCCATATAGATTCTTTGGGTAACTCCATCTTCGTTTCTTTTTCCTTACCTTTTTCCTTACTCTCCTCTCTCTCTCTCTGGATTAAGCCTTTTATTCTCGCTGCCTGGTCAATGTCAATTTTTTCTTTTTACCCGCCCCTGTCATTTCTCTCTTTGTATATGCTTTTCCATCAGCACCACTTCCACCCTGTTCTTTACTTGTAGCTGGTGTTTCTGGTTTTTTGCTTTTAGATTGTTCTTTGTTTTTGTTTGTTTGCTTGCTTGTTTTATTTGTCTATGTATTTGCGTATTTTTGTTTCCTGTTTGTGTGTCTGTTTTCCTTTCCAGGGCTACTTCAAGGAACAAATCAAAGCACACCTATGGGGGGTCCAAAACATTACCACAAGTAGGGAAATAAAATAACCGAAGTAACAACAACAGGGAACAAGTAACACTCTCCAAAAAACACATCCTGAATGGCCAGGCCCTGGACAGTGTTTGAGCCCCCTTTAATATAGCAGTGCTCGCAGGTGCAGAGCACATAACAAGCATTTAAAACTTAGATGGCAATGAGAAAAAATGAAATCTGGCCATGTTTATCAAACATGGATGGAACTTGAGGGTATTATGCTGAGCGAAATAAGTCAGGCAGAGAAGGACAGCTACCATATGTTTGCATGTATATGAGGATTAGGAGGAACTTAACGGAGGACCGTGGGGGAGAAGAAGGGGGGAAATAGTGGGGGAGATGGAGAGCGGCAAACCATGAGAGACTCTTGAATGCTGAGAACAAACTGAGGACTGATGGGTGTTGGGGGGAGGGAAGGGGGGTGATGGGCATGGAGGAGGGCACTTGTGGGGATGAGCACTGGGTGGGTGTTTTTTTTTTTTTTAGTAGAGATTGTTTTCTATTTATTTATTTATTTATTTATTTTACAAATAGTTTATTGTCAAGTTGGTTTTCATATAACACCCAGTGCACATCCCCACAAGAGCACTGGATGTTATATGGAAAACAACTTCACAATAAACTATCATTAAATAAACAAACAAACATTAAAAATTAAAAAAAATAAAACTTAGAGGAGCATAAAACTAGCCAAAATGACAAAACAGAAAATTCTCCTCAAAAGAAATTCCAAGGACAAGTGACAGCTAAAGAACTGATCAAAACAGATATAAGCAACATAACTGAACAAGAATTTAGAATAATAGTCATAAAATTAATTGCTGGGCTTGAAAAAGTCATAAAAGACAGCAGAGACTCCACTGCTGCAGAGATCAAGGATCTTTATTTCTTTTTTTTCTTTTAAAATTTTTTTAACATTTATTCATTTTTAATAGAGACAAAGAACAAGTAGGGGAAGACAGAGAGAGAGGAAGACACAGAATCTAAAGCAGGCTCCAGGCTCTGAGCTGTCAGCACAGAGCCCAAAGTGGGGCTCGAATCTACGAATTGTGACATCATGACCTGAGCTGAAGTCAGAGGCTTAGCTGACTAAGCCACCCAGGCGCTCCTGAGATCAAGGATCTTAAAAATAGTCATGATGAATTAAAATATGCTATAAATGAGGTGCAAAATAAAATGGAGGCAGCCACAGCATGGAATGAAGAGGCAGGGAGGAGAATAGGTGACTTAGAAGACACAATTATAGAAAAAGAGGAAGCCGGGGAAAAAGAGAGATAAAATGATCCAGAATCAGGAAACAAGAATAAGAGAACTAAATGATGCAATCAAATGGAACAATATGTGTATCATAGGAATTCTAGAAGAAGAGAGAAAGGGCTGAAGGGGTACCTGAGCAAATGATAGCTGAGAACTTCCCCAATCTGGGGAAAGAAACAGGCATTGAAATCCAAGAGGCACAGGGCACTTCCCTCAGATGTAACTTGAATTGATCTTCTGCATGGCATATCATAGTGAAACTGGCAAAATATAAGAATAAAAAGAGAATTCTGAGCGCAGCTAGGGATCAATGAACCTTAAAATACAAAGGTAGACACATAAGGGTAGTAGCAGACCTACCTACTGAAGTCTGACAAGCCAGAAAGGAATGGTAGGAAATCTTCAATGTGATGAAAAGGGAAAATATGCAGCCAAGCGTCCTTTATTCAGCAAGGCTGTCATTCAGAATAGAAGGAGAGATAAAGGTTTTCCCAAACAAACAAAAGCTGAAGGAATTCATCACCACTAAACCAACCCTATAAGAGATCTTAAGGGGGACTCTATGAGGGAAATGTTGCAAGGAACACAAGATACCAGAGACACCACCACAAGCATGAATCCTACAAAGAACACAATGACTCTAAACCCATAATTTTCAATAATAACACTGAACGTAAATGGACTAAATGCTCCAATCAAAAGACATGGGATATCAGAATGGATATTAAAAAAAAAAAAAGACCCATCTATTTGCTGTCTACAAGAGACTCATTTTAGACCTGAGGACACCTTCAGATTGAAATTGAGGGGATAGAGAAATATCTATCATGCTACTGGAAGTAAAACAAAAGCTGGAGTAGCCATACTTATATCGGACAAACTGGACTTTAAGGTAAATGCTTAAAAAAGAAATGAAGAAGGGCATTATATAGTAATTACAAGGTCTATCCATCAGGAAGAGCTAACAATTATAAATGTGTACACACCGAATCCAGGAGCACCCCAATATATAAAACAATTAATCACAAACATAAGCAATCATATGGATAAGAATGTGCTAATTGCAGGGGACTTTAATACTTCACTTACAGCAATGGATAGATAAGCTAGACAGAGAATCCATGAAGAAACAATGGCCCTGAATGATACATAGGATCAGATCGACTTGACAGGTATACTTAGAACTCTACATCCCAAAGCAGTGGAATACACTTTTTTCTTGAATGCACATGGTACATTCTCCAAGACAGATCACCTACTGGGGCACAAAGCATACCATGCACACTTTCAGATCACACTGCTATTAAACTTGAAATCAACCACAGGAAAAAGTCTGGAAAACCTCCAAAAACATGGAAGTTAAAGAACATCTTACTAAAGAACGAATGGGTCAACCAGGCAATTAGAGAAGAAATGTAAAAATATATGGAAACAAATGAAAATGAAAATACAACAATACAAACTCTTTGGGATGCAGCAAAGGCAGTCCTAAGAGGAAAATACATTGCAATCCAGGCCTATCTCAAGAAACCAGAAAAATCCCAAATACAAAATCTAACAGTTCTCCTAAAGGTACTAGACGCAGAACAGCAAAGACACCTCAAACCCAGCAGAAGAAGAGAAATAATAAAGATCAGGGCAGAAATAAACAGTATAGGAAAAAAAAAAAAAAGCGGTAGAAGAGATCAATTAAAACCGAGAGTTGGTTTTTCAAAAAAATAAACAAAATTGATAAACTTCTAGCCAGGATTCTCAGAAAGAAAAGAGAGAGGAACGAAAGAGATAAAATCACAAATGAAACTGGACTTATCACAACCAATCCCTCAGAAATACAAACAATGATTAGGGAATGCTATGAAAAATCATATGCCAACAAACTGGACAACCTAGAAGAAATGGACAAATTCCTAAACACACTGCCAAAACTCAAAGGGGAAGAAATAGAAAAGCTGAACAGACCCATAACTAGTGAAGAAATTGAATCAGTTATCAAAAAACTCGTAACAAATAAGAGCCCTGGAGCAGATAGATTCCTTGGAGAATTCTACCAGACATTTAAAACAGAGCTAATACCTATCCTACTAAAGCTGTTCCAAAAAATAGAAATGGAGAGAAAACTTCCAGACTCATTCTATGAAGCCAGCATCACTTTGATCCCCAAACCAGACAGAGATCCAGCAAAAAAAAAAAAAAAAAAAGAGAGAGAGAGAACTACAGGCCAATATCCCTGATGAATATGAATGCAAAAATTCTCAATAAGATACTTGCAAATCGAATTCAACAACGTATAAAAAGAATTATTCACCATGATCAAGTTGTATTCATTCCTGCGTTGCAGAGCTGCTTCAGTATTCACAAATCTATCAATGTGATACATCACATTAACAAAAGAAAAGAATGATGTGATCCTGTCAATAGATACAGAAAAAGCATTTGACAAAATACAGCATCCTTTCTTAACAAGAATCCTCGAGAAAGTTGGGATAGAAGAAACTTACTTAAACATCATAAAAGCCATTTATAAAAAGCTCACAGCGGGGGCACCTGGGTGGCTTAGTCGGTTAAGCGTCCGACTTTCGCTTAGGTCATGATCTCGCGGTTCGTGGGTTCGAGCCCCGCGTCGGGCTCTGTGCTGACTGCCAGCTCAGAGCCTGGAGCCTGTTTCAGTCTGTGACTCCCTCTCTCTCTGACCCTCCCCTGCTCACGCTGTCTCTCTCTCTCTCTCTCTCCTAGAAATAAATAAAAATTAAAAAAAAAAAAAACTCACAGCGAATATATCATCCTCAATGGGGAAAAACTGAGAGTCCACTCCCCCCCATCCCGAAATCAGGAACACGACAGGGATGTCCACTCTCACCACTGTTGTTTAACACAGTGCTGGAAGTCTTAGCATCAGCAATCAGACAACTAAAGGAAATAAAAGGCATCAGAATTGGCAAAGAAGAAGTCAAACTTTCACTTTTTGCAGACGACATGATACTCTACATAGAAAACCCGACAGACTCCACCAGAAGCCTACTAGAACTGATCCAAGAATTCAGCCAAGTTGCAGGGGACAAAATCAACGTACAGAAATCAGTTGCATTCTTATACACCAATAATGAAACAACAGAAAGAGAAATAGAGAAACTGATCCCATTCACAATTGCACCAAGAACCACAAAATACCTAGGAATAAGCCTAACCAAAGAGGTAAAAGATCTGTATGCTGAAAACTATAGAAACATTATGAAGGAAATTGAAGACGACACAAAGAAATGGAAAAACATTCCATGCTCATGGATCAGAAGAATAAATATTGTTAAAATGTCATTACTACCCAAAGCAATCTACACATTCAATGCAATCCCAATCAAAATTGCACCAGCATTCTTCTCAAAGTTAGAACAAATTGTCCTAAAATTTGTATGGAGCCACAAAAGACCCTAAATAGCCAACGTAATATTGAAGAAGAAAACCAAAATGGGAGGCACCACAATCCCAGACTTTAGCTTCTACTACAAAGCTGTAATCATCGAGACAGTATGTTATTGGCACAAAATCAGACTCATAAACCAATGTAATAGAATAGAGAAGTCTTGTTGCTTTTAAAATTCACTACATTTTGCCATTTCAATTGTTATGTGCCGTGGTGAACCTCCTTCGGTTGATTTTGTTGGGGCCTCTCTGTGCTTCCTGTAATATGATGTCTGTTTCCTCCCCCAGATTAAGGAAGTTTTCAGCTATTATTTCTTTAAACAAATTTTTTCCTACTTTTTCTCTTTTCTCCTTCTGGGATCCCTATAAAGCAAACGTTATTATAGTTTATGATGTTGGTAAGTTCCCTTAATTCTCATTTTTTAAATTATTCTTTTTTCTTTTTGCTCTTCAGCTTAATTGCTTTCCTTTAGTCTGACTTCTAACTTACTGATTATTCTTCTCTCTCCTGTAATCTACTGTTGATTCCCTCTAGTGTATTATTTTTTGTCATTTCAGGTTTTCGTTTAAATTCCATTTAGTTAACACATAGTGTAATATTAGTTTCCAGAGTAGAACATAGTGATTCATCACTTACATACAACACCCAGTGCTCATCACAAGTGCCTTCCTTAATACCCAACACCCATTTAATCAACCCCCACTACATTCTGTCCACCATCTCTCAGTTTGTTCTCTATAGTTAAAAGTATTTTTCATAGTTTGCCTCTCTCCTTTTTCTCTATACTCATCAGTTTTGTTTCTAAAATTCCACTAAAATTTAAATTAAAAGAAAAATAAAGCTGATAGTTTAAGAAGTGACCAAGGAGGTGGGGCCAAGCTGTCAGAGCAGGATATAGAATAAAGGAGAGGGTTTCAATACCATTAGGACTCTATAAACAGGGGAGAGCAGAGTCAGAAATTCTGCAGCTTGGGGCACCTGGGTGGCTCAGTCAGTTAAGCATCCCACTTGAGCTCAGGTCATGATCTCACGGTTTTTGGGTTTGAGCCCCACGTTGGGCTCTGTGCTGACAGCTAGCTCACAGCCTGGAGCCTGTTTCAAATTCTGTATCTCCCTCTCTCTCTCTAACCCTCCCCTGCTCACACCGTCTCTCTCGCTCTCTCTCAGAAATAAATAAAAACATTAAAAATTTTAAAAACGAAAAGAAATTCTGCAGCTCCATATTTGGCGGTGCTCTGGTGGGAAGGGCAAATCCCCAGGAGCAGCGAGGAAGATCCAAGGGGTCCACAGGTCACACATGGAGAAGAGGTTTTTCTACTAAGAGGGCATTTGTTAGAGGCCAACCAACCTCCCCACAGGCAAAGGTCGCAGTAGACCCTGGAGAACAGCCACGTTTGAGGACCAGTAAAACTTGGTGCAGGCTATGTGCTTTGCCATAATCTCTGAACCGCTGTGGCCACGCAATCACACCAACTTTTTCTGGGACAAGCAGGCACCCAGCCACAATATATGAACCTCTGCAACTGCACAACTGCACAAACATTCCTGGGACAAACTGGCACCTGCCATTGCCTAGCAAGTCCCTCCTCCAGAGGGTCATAGTGGGTCCAAGCCACAGGGATCTCAGAAGTGAGGGGTCTGGAAACACAGCCCCATATGAGATACAATTCAGGAGGGAGGTGCCACCTGGCAGGCTGACGGCTTGGACATGAATAATGTAAAAGCCAGGAGTGGATGGAAGCCAGAGACAAAAGAGGGGTGCTTGATTGTTGGTCAGTGAGACCACGGAGTTCTGGTGCCAGAGACTGAGAAGCTGAGTGACACCATTTTCACCTCTTCCATGCATGCCCATACACAGGCAAGTGCACTACACTAATCCATACCAGTAAGCTAAGCAGGGCCACCTACTGGAAAACAAAGCTATTACACCAAGCTGCTTCCAACTGTGCTAAGACCCTAGAGAACCACTACAATTCTCTAAAGTGTTTCATAGACTTCTAGGGGAAACTGGATGTAATTTCATTCAGATTTCCTTCTGTTTGCTTGTCCACCTATTCAGGTTTTTGTTTTCTTTTTTGTTTTTTTTTTTCCTCCTTTTTTTCTTTTCTTATTCTTAGATACAGAAAGAAAAAAATTATTATTATTTTCCGTGTTTTTTACTTTTACTATATTTTTTGTAAATTTTTAAATTCTGTTACTTTCTTCATTTCATTTTATTAGATTTTATTGTATACATTTTTATTTTTAAATGTTTTCTTACTTTTTTTTCTTTTCTTTTCTTTCCCTTTTTTCTCTATTCTATTAAGCTTCTTTCAACAACAAGACCAAACACTACTAAGATCTGGCTTCCTTTATTTGATTTAAAATGTTTTTAATTAAAAAATATTTTTAATTAATTTATTTTTTATTTTTTTATTTTATTAATTCTTTTTCTTCCTCCAAAATGACAAAAGGAGGAAGTTCACCCCAAAAGAAAAAACAGGAAGAAATGACAGCCAGGGACTTAATCAACACAAGTAAAAGCAAGATGTCTGAACTAGAGTTTAGAATCACAGTAAGAAGAATACTAGCCAGGGTTGAAAATAAGCAGAGAATCTAGTCAGGACAAAATTTAAAATGCCATAACTGAGAGGCAATATCAAATGTATGCCACGGCAGTAAGAATGGATGAAGGAGAGCAGAGAATCAGCGGTATAGAGGACAAAATTATGGAGAATAATAAGGCAGGGAAAAAAAGAGGGAAACAAAGGCAAAAGAGCACTATATAAGAATTAGAGAACTGAGTGATTCATTAAAAAGGAGTAACTTTTGAATCATAGGAATCCCAGAAGATAAAGAGAGAGAAAAAGGGGAGGTTTATGTGAGCAAATCATCGTGGAAAACTTTCCTAACCTGGGGAAAGACACAGACATCAAAATCCAAGAAGCACAGAGAACTTCCATTAGATTCAACAAAACCCAAGCATCAAGAAGGAAATCATGGTCAAATTCACAAAATACACAGACGAGGAAAGAATTATGAAAGCAGCAAGGGAAAAAGGTCCTTAACCTATAAGAGAAGACAGATCAGGTTCACAGCAGACCCATCCACAGAAGCTTGACAGGCCAGCAAAGAGTGGGAATGCGGTGAATGAAAATGTGTAGCCAAGAATTCTTTATCCAACAAAGCTGTTATTCAAAATAGAAGAAAAGATGAAAAGTTTCCCAAACAACAAAAACTAAAGGAGTTCATGACCACTAAACCAGCCCTGCAAGAAATTTTAAGGGGGATTCTCTGAGGGGAGAAATGATAAAACAAAACAAAACAAAAGACCAAAAACAAAAAAAATAGAAAAGACCAGAGAACACCACTAGAAACTACAACTCTACAGGCAACACAATGGCAATAAATTAATATCTTTCAGGATTCACTCTAGATGTCAATGGACTAAACACTCCAATCAAAAGACATAGGGTAACAGAATGGATAAGAAAACAAGATCCATTTATATGCTGTTTACAAGAGACCCATTTTAGACTTAAAGACAACTTCAGATTGAAAGTAAGGGATAGAGAACTATCTATCTTGTTAATGGTTGACAAAAGAAAGCCAGAGTAGCCATATTTATATTAGACAATCCAGATTTTAAAATAAAGACTGTAACAAGAGATGAAGTGGTCTATCCACCAAGAAGATCTAACAGCTGTAAACATTTATTCCCCCAACTTGGTATCACCCAAATATATAAATCAATTAATCACAAACATAAAGAAACTAATTGATAATACCATAATAGTAGGGGACTTCAACACCCCACTTACAGCAATGAACAGATCATCTAAGCAGAAAATCAACAAGGAAACAATGGCTTTGAATGACACACTGGACCAGATGGACTTAACAGATATATTTCAGAACTTTTCATCCTAAAGCAGTAGAATACACCTTCTTCTCAAGTTCACATGGAACATTCTCCAGAATAGATTGTATACTGAGTCACAAACCGGCCTTCAATAGGTACAAAAAGATCAAGATCATACTGTGCATATTTCCAGACCACAATGTTATGAAACTTGAAATCAATCACAAGAAAATTTTGAAAAGATAATGAATACTTGGAGATTAAATAACATCCTACTAGATTATTGAGGGGGCAAGATGGCGGAGAAGTAAGGAGCTCCGTACTTGCACTCGCGCCCATACATCACACAGAAAAGATCTGAAGCCATTGGAAACCTTACAAAACCTGAGAGACTGGGAGAAAAAGGACGCAGAATCCACTGAGAGAGCCTTCTAACGTGAGTGTGAACCGGGGAAGATAAAATTGGGCGGGGATCGGAGACTCCAGGGTGGGAGGCGATCCCCCTCAACCCTTTACGAGGAGTGAGAGGGGAAAAGGAGAGAGTCCGAAACAGAAAACCCTCCGTTCGGGGGGAAAAACCTCCGCTCAGGGCATAGAAAGACTGTACGTGCCAAATACCTGCACGCCAGGTCCCCTCGCGCCAACTGGTCCCGGGTGGGCTGAGCACACAGACTGCTGCTTTGTGCTGCTCCTGGCGGCTGGACTTCAGAGTGGCGGCGCGCCTGCCGCCATTGTAGCTCCCGGGCGGCTGGGGCCCCTGGAAGAGCCGCGCGGGCACCGGGCGTCTGCGCTCCTGACTGCCTGTAACTCGAGAGGGAAGGCAAGGAGCTAAAAACTGGGAAATTTGCCTGTGAGTTCGTGTTTCGGGTGACGAGTCATAGAGGGACCTGGTTTTCCTCACTCCAGTGGGCTCGGCGCTCCCGGCAGGCAAGCCCCCGCGCATGCGCGCCAGCCCCACCCAGAGAAGGAAGCAGCGATTCTGACTCCACCCCCAGAGCTCGGCAGGGGGCCTGGAATTGCCCGAGGGGGTTGCCTGGGAAGCTGTGTCTAAGGCAATTTCAGCGGGGCGCGCGGACTGGGATTTGGAGATTGGAACTGGCCTGGGTTGAAGAGTGCAACCAACTTCGGCTGTGCCCCCGGTACGGGGAGTTTACACGCCCAAAAAAGTGAGGAGCAGCGCTTGCTTCAAGAAGGGACTGGAGCACCGTCACTCTCCTCCCCACAACCGCCAAGGCAGAGCTCCCGCCTGAGGCATTGGATCCCGCCACGCCCGTCCCTGCCTGAGAGCTGCCCTCCTCCCCCCCTTTTTTTTTCCTTTTTCTTCTTCTTTCTCTTTTCTCTCTTTTTTCCCTAGAACACTGACCTGATTAACTCTGGTCGCCAGCTTGCTTAAACAATCACAACGAGACCATTCTGTAAATGTAAATTCTACACCTACCGACATTTTCAGCTCTTTCTCTCAGGAGTAATTAGACTATATAGTTTCTCTGGATAATTCCAGCACCCTTCTCTCACCTATCCAACCATATTCTACCCTTTACCTCTTTGAAAAAAGCTTCTTATCCCTTCTGCCTGTTCATTCTATTTCCAATTGTGCCTCATCCCGCCCTGCCTTCTCTCTCTTTCTCTATGCTCCTCAACCAGCACTGCATACACACGGCTATTTAACTGTAGCTGGGAAATCCAGGTATATGCTTTAAACCGTTCTTTGTCCATCGGTTTTCTTCTTTTTTCCTTTTCTTTTCCCCTTTTTGACCCTTTTATGTATTTTATACTCCCTATTATTCGCCCTCCCTCCTCCATCTTTTCTCTTAACTTTTTCGTTTTCCCTCTCGCTTTGCATGTTAGTTGAATTAGCCTGTGCGTTTGTGTGCTCCTGCTCCCTGTGTGTTTGTCTGTCTGTTTTCTTTTCCAGGGCTACCTCAAGAAACAAGCTAGAGTGCACAAGGTGGAGAGTCCCAAATATCACTACGAATAGGAAAATAAAATAACCAAGGTCCCAACAAGAGAGACCAGGGGATACCATTCAAAAAACACTCTCTGAAAGGGTAGGCCCTGGAAAGTCAAAGAGCCTTCTTGGATATAGCAGTGCTCATAGAAACAGAGAGAATAATAGGTCTTTAAAACCAACAAGAGCCGGAAAGCTAACTAAAATGACGAAACGAAAGACCTCTCCTCCAAAGAAACTCCAAGAAGAAATGACAGCTAATGAACTGCTCAAAACAGATATCAGCAGCATCACTGAACAAGATTTTAGAATAATAATGGTAAAATTAATAGCTGGGCTTGAAAAAAACATAGGGGACATCAAAGAAACTATGGCTACAGACAGAATGGAAAATAAAAATAGGCATGAAGAATTAAAAAATGCGATAAATGAGATCCATAATAAATTAGAGGCCTCCAATGCACGGATTGAAGAGGCAGAAAGGAGAATAAGTGATTTAGAAGACACCATTATAGAAAAACAAGAAGCTGACAAAAAAAGAGACAAACTGATCCAGGAACAGGAAAGAAGAATTCGAGAGCTCAGCGATACGGTCAAACGCAACAATATCCGTATCATAGGAATCCCAGAAGAGGAAGAGAGAGGGAAAGGTGCTGAAGGAGTCCTGGAACAAATTATAGCAGAGAACTTCCCCGACCTGGGGAAGGAAGTAAATGTGGAAGTACAAGAGGCTCAGAGGACTCCCCTCAGACGTAACCTGAATCGATCTTCTGCACGACATATCATAGTGAAAATGGCCAAATACAAGGACAAAGAGAGAATTTTGAAAGCAGCTAGGGAGAAAAGGGCCCTAACATACAAAGGGAAACCTATCAGAGTGGTGACAGACCTATCTACTGAAACTTGGCAGGCTAGAAAGGAATGGCAGGAAATCTTCAATGTGATGAACAGTAAAAATATGCAGCCAAGAATCCTCTATCCAGCAAGCCTGTCATTCAAAATAGAAGGAGAGATAAAAACCTTTCCAAATAAACAGAAATTGAAAGAATTTGTCACCACGAAGCCAGCCCTACAAGAAATCCTGAGGGGGATGCTCTGAAGGAAAGGTTGCAAGGAACAAAGATACCAGAGACACCACCACAAACATGAACCCTACAAAACATACAAAGATTCTAAACCCACATATTTCAATAATAACACTGAATGTAAATGGGCTGAATGCTCCAATCAAAAGACATAGATTAGCAGAATGGATTAAAAGACAAAATCCATCTATATGCTGTCTACAAGAAACTCATTTTATATGGGAAGGTACCTTCAGATTAAAAGTAAAGGGATGGAGAAATATATATCATGCTACAGGAAATCAAAAGAAAGCCGGAGTAGCAATACTTATATCAGACAAACTGGACTTCAAATTAAAGACAATAACAAGAGATGAAGAAGGGCACTACATAATAATTACGGGGTCCATCCATCAGGAAGAACTAACTATCATAAATGTCTATGCACAGAATATGGGAGCACCTAAATATCTAAAACAATTAATCATTAACAGAAACAAGCTTATAGATAAGAATGGGCTAATAATAGGGGAATTTAATACTCTGCTTACAGCAATGGATAGGTCAACCAGACAGAAAATTACTAAAGAAATAATGGACTTGAAAGACACATTGGACCAGATGGATTGGACAGATATATTTAGAACTTTTCATCCTGAGGCCAGGGAATTTACTTTCTTCTCAAGTGCGCATGGCACATTCTCCAAGATAGATCACATACTGGGACTAAAGCAGCCCTCAATAAATATAAAAGAATAGAGATCATACCATGCACACTGTCAGATCACAATGCTTTGAAACTTGAAATCAATTACAGGAAGAAGTCTGGAAAACCTCCAAAAACATGGAAGTTAAAGAACACCCTTCTAAAGAATGAATGGGCCAATCAGGCAATTAGAGATGAAATTAAAAATTGTATGGGAACAAATGAAAATGAAAACACAACAATTCAAAATCTATGGGATGCGGCATAGGCAGTCCTAAGAGGAAAGTACATTGCTCTCCAGGCCTATTTCAAGAGATTAGAAAAAGCGCAAGTCCAAAACCTAACAGCTCACCTAAAGGAGCTAGAGGCAGAGCAACAAGAATGCCCTAAGCCCAGTAGGCGAAGAAAAATAGTAAAAATTACAGCAGAAATAAACAACATAGAGACCAAGGAAACAATTGAACAGATCAATGAAACCAAGAGTTGGTTTTTTGAAAAATAAACAAAATTGACAAACCTCTAGCCAGGCTTCTCAAAAAGAAAAGAGAGAGCACCCAAATAGACAAAATTATGAATGAAAATGGACTTATTACAACCAACCCCTCAGAAATACAAGCAATTATCAGGGAATACTATGAAAAATTATATGCCAACAAATTGGACAACTTAGAAGAAATGGACAAATTCCTAAACACACACTCACTACCAAAATTCACACGGGAAGAAATAGAAAACCTGAACAGACCCATAACGAGTGAAGAAATCGAATCAGTGATCAAAAATCTCCCAACAAATAAGAGCCCTGGACCTGATGGTTTCCCTGGGGAATTCTACCAGACATTTAAAACAGAATTAATCCCAATTCTTCTCAAGCTATTCCAAAAAATAGAAGTCGAAGGAAAACTCCCGGACTCATTTTATGAAGCCAGCATCACTCTGATTCCCAAGCCAGACAGAGATCCAGCAAAAAAAGAGAACTATAGGCCAATATCCTTGATGAATACGGATGCAAAAATTCTCAACAAGATCCTTGCAAATCGAATCCAGCAGCATATCAAAAGAATCATCCACCAAGATCAAGTGGGATTCATTCCTGGGTTACAGGGCTGGTTCAACATTCGCAAATCAATCAATGTGATACATCATATCAATAAAAGAAAAGATAAAAACCATATGATCCTGTCAATAGATGCAGAAAAAGCATTTGACAAAATACAGCATCCCTTCTTAATAAAGACTCTCGAGAAAGTTGGGATAGAAGGAACCTACTTAAACATCATCAAAGCCATCTATGAGAAGCCTTCAGCTAACATCATCCTCAACGGGGAAAAACTGAGAGCTTTCCCCCTGAGATCAGGAACACGACAGGGATGTCCACTCTCACCACTGTTGTTTAACATAGTGCTGGAAGTCCTAGCATCAGCCATCAGACAACAAAAGGAAATCAAAGGCATCAGAATTGGCAAAGAGGAAGTCAAACTTTCACTCTTCGCAGATGACATGATACTCTACATAGAAAACCCGACAGACTCCACCAGAAGCCTACTAGAACTGATCCAAGAATTCAGCCAAGTTGCAGGGTACAAAATCAACGTACAGAAATCGGTTGCATTTTTATACACCAATAATGAAGCAACAGAAAGAGAAATCAAGAAACTGATCCCATTCACAATTGCACAAAAAACCATAAAATACCTCGGAATAAACCTAACCAAGGATACAAGAGATCTGTATGATGAAAACTATAGAAAACTTATGAAGGAAATTGAAGAAGACACAAAGAAATGGAAAAACATTCCATGCTCATGGATAGGAAGAATAAATATAGTTAAGATGTCATTACTACCTAAAGCACTCTACACATTCAATGCAATTCCAATCAAAATTGCACCAGCATACTTCTCAAAACTAGAACAAACTATCCAAAAATTTGTATGGAACCACAAAAGACCCCGAATAGCCAAAGTAATACTGAAAAATAAAACCAAAACGGGAGGTATCACCATCCCAGACTTCAGCCTCTACTACAAAGCTGTCATCCTCAAGACAGTATGGTATTGGCACAAAAACAGACACATAGACCAATGGAACAGAATTGAGAACTCAGAAGTGGACCCAAAAGTATACAGCCAACTGATCTTTGACAAAGCAGGAAAGAATATCCAATGGAAAAAAGACAGCCTTTTTAACAGATGGTGTTGGGAGAACTGGACAGCAACATGCAGAAGAATGAAACTAGATCATTTTCTCACACCATGCACAAAAATCAACTCAAAATGGATAAAGGACCTGAACGTGAGACAGGAAACTATCAACACCCTAGAGGAGAAAGCAGGAAACAACCTCCTTGACCTCCACCGCAGCAACTTCTTACTTGACACATCCCCAAAAGCAAGGGAATCAAGAGCAAAAATAAACTGTTGGGACCTCATCAAGATTAAAAGCTTCTGCACAGCCAAGGAAACAACCCAGAAAATTAATAGGCAACCAACGGAATGGGAAAAGATAGTTGCAAATGACATATCAGATAAAGGGTTAATATCCAGAATCTATAAGGAACTCACCAAACTACACGCCCGAAAAACAAACAACCCAGTGAAGAAATGGGCAGAAGACATGAACAGACACTTCTCCAAAGAGGACATCCAGATGGCCAACAGACACATGAAACGATGCTCAGCATCCCTCCTCATCAGGGAAATACAAATCAAAACCACACTGAGATACCACCTCACGCCAGTCAGAGTGGCTAAAATGAGCAAATCAGAGAACTCTAGATGCTGGCGAGGATGTGGAGAAACGGGCACCCTCCTACACTGTTGGTGGGAATGTAAACTGGTACAGCCCCTCTGGAAAACAGTGTGGAGGTTCCTCAGGAAACTAACAATAGAACTCCCTTATGACCCAGCAATAGCACTGCTAGGAATTTACCCAAGGGATACAGAAATGCTGAGGCATAGGAGCACATGTACCCCAATGTTCATAGCAGCACTCTCCACAATAGCTAAAACATGGAAAGAGCCTAAGTGTCCATCAACAGATGAATGGATCAAGAAGATGTGGTTTATCTATACCATGGAATACTACATGGCAATGAGAAACAATGAAATCTGGCCATGTGTAGCAACATGGATGGACCTTGAGGGTGTTATGCTGAGCGAAATAAGTCAGGCAGAGAAGGACAAATATCATATGTTTGCACGTATAGGAGGATTAGGAGGAACTTGACGGAGAAACAAGGGGGAGAAGAAGGGGGGAAATGGTGGGGGAAAGGGAGAGAGGCAAACCATGAGAGGCTCTTGAATGCTGACAAAAACTGAGGACTGATGGATGTGGGGGGGGAGGAGGGATGGGCATGGAGGAGGGCACTTGTGTGGATGAGCACTGAGTGTTATGTGGAAACTAATTTGACAATAAACTATTTGTAAAAAAAAATAATAATAACATCCTACTAATGAACAAATGGGTTAATCAAGAATTTAAAGAGGAAATTAAAAAGTTCATGGAAGTCAATTAAAATGATAACACCACAGCCCAAAAGCTCTGTGATGCAGCAAAGTCAATCGTAAGAGGGAAGTATATATCAATCCAGGACTTCCTAAAGAAGGAAGAAAGGCCTCAGATACATAACCTAACTTTACACCTTAAAGAGCTGGAAAAAGAACAGCAAATAAACCCCCAAAACAGCAGAAAATGGGAAATAATAAGGATTAGAGCAGAAACCAATGCTATCATAATTAAAAAAGAAGATAAATGAAACCAAGATTTTGTTCTTTGAAAACAAAATTGATAAACTCCTAGCCACTTTGATCAAAAAGAAAAAGGAAGGGTCCCAAATAAATAAAATCAAGAATGAAAGAGGAGAGATCACAACCAACACTACAGAAATACAAACAATAATAACAGGATATTATGAGCAATTGTAAGACAATAAATTGGAAAGTCTAGAAGAAATAGACAAATTCCTAGAAACAAACTACCAAAACTGAAACAAGAAGAAACAGAAAATTTGACCAGACCCATAACAAGTAAAGCTCGAATTAGTAATAAAAAATCTACCAAAAAAACAAGAGTCCAGGGCCAGATGGCTTTCCAGGAGGATTCTACCAAACATTTAAAAAAGAGATAACACCTATTCTTTTGAAGTTATTCCAAAAAAGAGAAATGGAAAAAAAATTTCCAAACTCATTCTAAGAGGCCAGCCTTACCTTGATTCCAAAACCAGACCAAGACCCCACCAAAAAGGAGAACTACAGACCAATTATCCTGATGAACGTGATGCAAAAATTCTCAGCAAGATACTAGCCAACTGGATCCAACAATACATCAAAAAAAATATTCACCACGATCAAGTGGGATTTATACCTGGGATGCAAGCCTGGTTCAATAGCCACAAATCAATCGATGTGATACATCACATTAATAAAAGAAACAATAAGAATCACATGAACCCCTCAATAGATGCAGAGGAAGTAAATGACAAAATACAGCATCCTTTCTTGATAAAAACCCTCAAGAAGGTAGGGACAGAAGGACCAAACCTTAAGATCATAAAATCCATAAAGAAAAGACATACTGCTAATATTATTCTCAATGGAAAAAAATTGAGAGGTTTCCCGCTAAGGTCAGGAAAACGACAGGGATGTCCACTCTTGCCACTGGTATTCAACATGCAGTATTGGAAGTCCTAGCCTCAGCAATAAGACAACACAAAGAAATAAAAGACATCCAAATAGGCAAAAGGAAGCCAAATTTCATTCTCTGCAAATGACACGATACTCTATATGGAAAACCCAAAAGATTACACACACACACATACACACACACACACAAAACCCTGCTAGAACTAATCCACGATTTAGCAAAGTCGCAGGATATAAAATCAATGCACAGAAATCAGTTGCATTTCTATACACCAGCAATGAAGCAGCAGAAAGAGAAATCAAGGAATCAATCCCATTTACAATTGCACCAAAAACCATAACATACCTAGGAATAAACCTAACCTAAGAGATAAAAAAATCTGTACAACGAGAACTATAGAACGCTTATGAAAGAAATTGAAGAAGATGCAAAAAAATGGAAAAATACTTCAAGCTCATGGAATAAAAGAACAAATATTGTTAAAATATCGATATTACCCAAAGCAATCTATGTATTCAATGCAATCCCTATCAAAATAACACCAGCCTTCTTCACAGAGCGAAAACAAACAATCCTAAAATTTGTATGGAATGAGAAAAGACCCCAAATAGCCAAAGCAATCTTGAAAAAGGAAACAAAAGCTGGAGGCATCACAGTTCTGGACTCAAGATGTATTACAAAGCTATATGCTACTGGTACAAATACAGACACTTAGATCAATGGAACAGAATAGAGAAGCCAGAAATGGACCCACAAATGTATAGCCAACTAATCCTTGACAAAGTGGGAAAGCATATTCAATGAAATAAAGACAGCCTCTTCAGCAAATGGTGCTGGGAAAATTGGAGAGCAACATGCAGAAGTGAATCTGGACCACTTTCTTACACCATACGGAAAAATAAACTCAAAATGCAGGAAAGACCTAAACGTAAGATAGGAAGTCATCAAAATCCTAGAGGAGAAGGCAGGCAACAACATCTTTGACCTTGGCTGCAGCAATTTCTTGCTCAACATGTCTCTGGAGGCAAGGAAAACAAAAGCAAAAATGAACTATTGGGATTTCATCAAGATAAAAAGCTTCTACACTGCAAAGGAAACAATCAGCAAAACTGAAAGGCAACCAATGAAATGGGAGAAGATATTTGCAAATGATATATCAGGTAAAGGGTTAGTATCCAAAATTTGTTTTTAAAAACTTATTAAACTCCACACCTGGAAAACAATCCAGTGAAGGCATGGGCAAAAGACAAGAATAGACATTTTTCCAAAGACATCCAATTGGCTAACAGACACATGAAAAAATGCTCAATATTGCTATCATCAGGGAAATACAAATCAAAACAACAATGAGATAACATCTCAAACCTGTCAGAGTGGCTAAAATTGACAACTCAGGCAACAACAGATGTTGGTGAGTGTGCAGAGAACGAGGAACACTTTTGCCCTGCTGGTGACAATGCAAACTCGTGCAGCCACTCTGGAAAACAGTATAGAGGTTGCTCAAGAAATTAAAAATAGAACTACTCAATGACACAGAAATTGCACTACTAGGTATTTATCCAAAGGATATAGGTGTGCTGTTTTGAAAGGACACACACACCCAATTTTTACAGCACTTTAAACAATAAGTGTCAACAATAGCCAAAGTATGGAAAGAGCCCAAATGTCCATTGACAGATGAATGGATAAAAAAAAGATGTGGTATACGGTTCATGGGTTCGAGCCCTGCATCAAGTTCTGTGCTGACAGCTCAGAGCCTGGAGCCTGCTTCAGATTCTGTGTACCCCATTCTCTCTGCCCCTCCCCAACTCGCACTGTGTGTCTCTCTCCCTCTCTCGAAACTAAATAAGCGTTAAAAAAAATTTTTTTAAAGAAAAAAGATGTGGTATATATACAATGGAGTATTACTTGGCAATTAAAAAGAATGAAACCTTGCCATTTACAACAACACGAATGGAACTAGAGTGTATTATGCTAAGCAAAATAGTCAGAGAAAGAAAAATATCATATGACTTCATTCGTATGTGGAATTTAAGATATAAAACAGATGAACATAGGGAAGGGAAGCAAAAATAATATAAAAACAAGGAGGGGGACAAAACATAAGAAACCCTTAAATGTAGACAACAAACTGAAGGTTGCTGGAAGGGTTGTGGGAGTGGGGGGGTGAACTAAATGGGCAAGGGGCATTAAGGAGGACACTTGCTGGGATGAGCGCTGGGTGTTATATGTAAGCCAACTTGACAATAAACTATTTAAAAATATATATATAGGAGATGAATCACTTGATTCTACTCCTAAAATCATTATTGCACTATATGCTAATTAACTCAGATATAAATTTTTAAAATAAATAAATAATAAAATAATAAATTAATTAATTAATGAATAATAATAATAAAAGTCCGCATATGAGTGAAGTCATATGGTATTTGTATTTCTCTGACTTATTTCACTTAGCATAACACTATCTAGCTCCAACCCTGTCACTGCAGGTGGTAAGGTTTCATTCTTTTTTAAGGCTGAGAAATATTCCAGCACCCATTCTTCATCTATTTATCAGTTGATGGACATTTGGGCTCTTTCCGTAGTTTGGCTATTGTTGATAAGGCTGACATAAAAATCAGGATGCATCTAGCCCTTTGGATCAGTATTTTTTTATTCTTTGGGTAAATACCTAGCAATGCAATGACTAGATTGAAGGGTAGTTCTTTTTTTTAATTATTTTTATTTTTTACTTTTTGAGGAACCCCATACTCTTTTTCTGAGTGGTGGCACAGTTTGCATTCTCACCAACAGTGTAAGAGGGTTTCTATTTATCCACATCCTTGTCAACATCTGTTGTTTTCTGTGCTATTATCTTTACCCATTTCTGAGGTGTGACATGGTATATCATAGTAGTTTTGATTTGTATTTCCCTGATGATGAGTGATGTTGAGCATCTTTTCATGTGTCTGTTGGCCATCTGTATGTCTTCTTCAGAAAAATGTCTGTTCATGTCCTCTGCCCTTTTTTCAACAGGATTATTTGGTTTCGGGGTGTTGAGATTGATAAATTCTTTATAGATTTTGGATACTAATCCTTTATCTGATATGCCATTTGGAAATAGCTTCTCCCATTCCGTTAGTTGCCTTTTAGTTTTGTTGATTGCTTCCTTCGCTGTACAGAAGTGTTTTATCTTGATGAAGTCCCAATAGTTTATTTTTGCTTTTGTTTCCCTTGCCTCAGAAGACATAACTAGTAAGCAGTTGTTACGGCTATATCAAAGATGTTCCTGCTTGCTTTCTCCTCTAGGATTTTGATGGTTTCCTGTCTCACATTTAGGTCTTGCATTCATTTTGAATTTATTTTTGTGTATGGTAGAGGAAAGTGATCCAGTTTCTTTTTCTTTTTTTTTTTTTTTACATATTGCTTCCAGTTTTCCCAACAGCATTTGTAGAAGAGACTGTCTTTTTTTTCCATTGGATATTCTTTCCTGCTTTGTCAAAGATTAGTTGACCATTTGGTTGTGGATCCATTTCTGGGTTTACTATTCTGTTCCATTGATCGATGTGTCTCTTTTTATGCCAGCACCATACTGTCTTGACCACTATGTCTTTATACTATAACTTAAAGTCCAGAATTGTGATGCCTCAGGTTTGCTTTTTCTTTCTTAGTTTTTTCAAGATAGATTTAGCTATCTAGGGTCCTTTGTGGTTCCACACAAATTTTAGGACTGTTTGTTCTAGCTCTGTGAAAAAAATGCTGCTTGTGCTTTGATAGGTATTACATTAGATGTGTATATTGTTTTGGGTAGTATAGACATTTCAACAATGTCTGTTATTTCAATCCATAGGCATGAAATGTTTTTCCATTTCTTTGTCTCCTCTTCATTTTCATAAGTTTTCTATAGTTTTCAGAGTACATATCTTTTCACTCTTTGGTTAAATTTATTCCTAGGTAATCTATGGGTTTTGGTGCAATTGTAAATGGAATCATTTCCTTGATTTCTCTTTCTGCTGCTTCACTATTGGTATATAGAAATGCAACAGATTTCTGTACAATGATTTTGTATCCTGAGACATTGCTGAATTTGTATATCAGTTCTAGCAATATTTTTGTGTAGTCTTTTGTGGGTTTTCTATATAGAGTATCATATCAACTTCAAATAATAGAAGTTTTAGTTTTTCTTTGGAAACTTGGATCCCTTTTATTTCTTTGTGTTGTCTGATTGCTGAGGCTAGGACTTCAAGTACTATGTTAAATAATAGTGGTGAGAGTGGACATTCTTTTTTTTTTTTTTTTCCTGATAACAGATAAAAAGCTCTCAGTTTTTCCCCACTTGGGATGATATTAGCTGTGGGTCTTCATATACGGCCTTTATTATGTTGAAGTTTATTCCCTTGGTCCCTACTTTGTTGAGGGTTTTTATCAAGAATGTACTTTGTCAAATGGTTTTCCTGCATCTCTTGAGAGGATCATATGGTTCTTATCCTTTCTTTTACTAATGTGGTGTATCATGTTGATTGATTTGTGAATATTGAACCACTCTTGCAACCCAAAAATAAAGCCCACTTGATTCTGGTGAATGATTCTTTGAATTACTGTTGGATTTGATTTGCTAGTGTTCTGTTAAGAATTTTTTTTTTTTACTTTTCTCTCTGGAATTAATTTGCCTTTAATTTCATACCTTACTGACTTGGATTTTTAACACCATATCTATATATTTTTTTTTTTACAAATAGTTTATTGTCAAATTAGTTTCCATGTTCTGTTAAGAATTTTTGCATCCATGCTCATCTGGGATATTGGCCTATAATTCTGTTTTTTTCAGTGGGGTCTTTGTTGGCTTTGGAATCAAGAAATACTGACCTCATAGAATGAGTTTGGTAGTTTTCCTTCCTTCCTTTTATATTTTATTTAAAAAGTTTAGAAGATAGGTATTAACTTTTCTTTAAATGTCTGGTAGAATTCCTCTGGAAGCCATCTGGTCCTGGAATTTTGTTTGTTGGGAGATTTTTGATTACTGATCGAATTTCTTGGTTATGGGTCCATCAAATATTCTATTCAATCCTGTTTCAGCTTAGGTAATTTATGTTTTTCTAGGAATTTATCCATTTCTTCCAGATTGCCTAATTTTTCGGTATATAACTTTTTATAATATTCTCTTATAATAGTTTGTATTTCTGTAGTGCCGTTTGTGATCTCTTCTCTCTCATTTGTTATTTTACTTATTTGAGCCCTTTTTCTTTCTTTTTGATAAGTTTGGCTAGGGGGTTACCAATTTTATTAGTTTTTTTCAAAGAACTAGATCCTGGTTTCATTGATCTGCTCTACTGTTTGTTTCTATATCTTTTACTTCTCCTCTAATGTTTAATATTTCCTTCTGCTGGTTTTAGGTTTCATTTGCTGTTCTTTTTCTAGGTCCTTTAGGTATAAAGTTAGGTTGCATATTTAAGATTTTTCTTGCTTCTTCAAGTAGGCCTGTATTGCAATATGACCATTTTTGCTGCATCCTAAAAGTTTTCGACCATCGTGCTTTCATTTTCATTTGTTTCTATGTATTTTTTAAATTTCTTCTTTAATTTTCTGGTTGATTTGTCCATTCTTCAATAGGATGTTCTTTAATTTCCATGTATTTATAGTCTCTCCAAATTTTTCCCTGTGGTGGACTTCAACTTTCATAACACCATGGTTGGAAAATATACATGATATGATCTCATTCTTTTTGTACTTCTTGAGGCCTGATTGGTGAACTAGTATGTGATCTGTTCTGGGGTGTGCCCCATATGCACTTGAAACTAATGTGTATTCTGTGGCTTTAGGATGATATGTTCTGAATATATCTGTTAAGTTCATCGAGTCCAGTGTGTCGTTCAAAACCATTGTTTCCTTGTTGATTTCTGCTTGGATGACTGTTCATTGATGTGTGTTGTTAAAGCCCCCTAATATTATTGTATTGTTATCAATAGGTTACTTTATGTTTGTTGTTAATATTTGTGTGTATCCAAGTTGGCATAAATATTTACAATCATTAGATATTCTTGATAGATAGACCTCTTTATTATTATATATTGCCCTTCTTCACTCTTGTTACAGTCTTTGGTTTAAAAATCTAGTTTGTCTGATATAAGTAAGGCTACTCTGGCTCTTTTGACATTCATTTGCATGGTAAATGGTCTTCCATCCTCTCACTTTCAATCTACAAGTGTTTTTATTTATTTTAATTAATCAATTTATTTCTTTTTTAAATTTACATCCAAGTTAGTTAGCATATAATAATGCTATTTCATTAATGATTTATGGAGTAGATTATGATTTCAGGAGTAGATTCCAGTGATTCATTCCCTATGCATAACATTCAGTACTCATCCCAACAAGTATCTTCCTTAATGCCCCTTACCCATTTAGTTCATCCGCCCTCCTACAACTCCTCCAGCAACCCTCAGTTTGTTCTCTATATTTAAGAGTCTTTTATGTTTTGTCCCCCTCCTTGTTTTTATATTATTTTTGCTTCCCTTCATGTTCATCTGTTTTATTTATTATATTCCTCATATGAGTGAAGTCATATGATGTTTTTCTTTCTCTGACTATTTTTGCTTAGTATAATACCCTCTAGTTCCATTCACATAGTTGCAAATGACAAGATATCATTCTTTTTTATTGCCTGTAGGTGTCTTTAGTTCTAAAAAGAGTCCCTTGTAATCAGCATATTGATGGGTCTTGTTTTTTTTTTTACCCATTATGACACCTTATGTATTCTGACTGGAGTATTTAGTCCATTTCCATTCAGAGTAATTATTGATAGATAGTAATTTAGTCCCATTTTATTGCTTGTTTTGTTGTTTCCGGAGTATTTTCTCTGCTTGTTTCTAGTATTTTTTCCTACTCAGATAGTCCCCTTTAATATTTCTTGCAGGACTGGTTTAATGGTAACAAACTTCTTTGGGATTTTTTTTCCTGATTCCTCTTTATTTTATTTTATTTTATTTTATTTTATTATTTTATTTTAGTATTTTTTTTTTACAAATAGTTTATTGTCAAGTTGGTTTCCATATAACACCCGGTGCTCATCCCCACATATGCCCTCCTCCATGCCCATCTCCCCCCAACCCCCACCCCCATCAGCCCTCAGTTTGTTATCAGCATTCAAGAGTCTCTCATGGTTTGCCTCTCCCCCTTTCCCCCACCATTTCTCCCCTTCTTCTCCCCCATGGTCCTCCGTTAACTTCCTCCCACTCCTCCTATACATGCAAACATATGATATTTGTCCTTCTCTGCCTGACTTATTTCGCTCAGCATAACACCCTCAAGGTCCATCCATGTTGCTACACATGGCCAGATTTCATTATTTCTCATTGCCATGTAGTATTCCACGGTATAGATAAACCACATCTTCTTGATCCATTCGTCAGTTGATAGACACTTAGGCTCTTTCCATGTTTTAGCTTTTGTTGAGAGTGCTGCTATGAACATTGGGGTACATGTGCTCCTATGCATCAGCATTTCTGTATCCCTTGGGTAAATCCCTAGCAGTGCTATTGCTGGGTCAAGGGAAGTTCTATTGTTAGTTTCCTGAGGAACCTCCACACTGGTGCAGGGGCTACACCAGTTTCCATTCCCACCAACAGTGTAGGAGGGTGCCCGTTTCTCCACATCCTCGTCAGCATCTAGAGTTCTCTGATTTGCTCATTTTAGCCACTCTGACTGG
>NW_024082932.1:53131-62085 GCF_003009895.1 Hyaena hyaena
ATAATTGCTTGTATTTCTGAGGGGTTGGTTGTAATAAGCCCATTTTCATTCATGATTTTGTCTATTTGGGTGCTCTCTCTTTTCTTTTTGAGAAGCCTGGCTAGAGGTTTGTCAATTTTGTTTATTTTTTCAAAGAACCAACTCTTGGTTTCATTGATCTGTTCAATTGTTTCCTTGGTCTCTATGTTGTTTATTTCTGCTCTAATTTTTACTATTTCTCTTCTTCTACCGGGTTTAGAGCATTCTTGTTGCTCTGCCTCTAGTTCCTTTAGGTGAGCTGTTAGATTTTGGACTTGCGCTTTTTCTAATCTCTTGAAATAGGCCTGGAGAGCAATGTACTTTCCTCTTAGGACTGCCTTTGCCGCATCCCATAGAGTTTGAGTTGCTCTATTTTCATTTTCATTTGTTTCCATATATTTTTTAATTTCATCTCTAATTGCCTGATTGGCCCATTCATTCTTTAGTAGGGTGTTCTTTAACTTCCATGTTTTCCAGACTTCTTCATGTGATTGATTTCAAGTTTCAAAGCATTATGATCTGAGAGTGTGCATGGTATGATCTCAATTCTTTTATATATATTGAGGGCTGCTTTATGTCCCAGTATGTGATCTATCTTGGAGAATGTGCCATGCACACTTGAGATGAAAGTAAATTCCCTGGCCTGAGGATGAAAAGTTCTAAATATATCCGTCAGATCCATCTGGTCCAAAGTGTCTTTCAAGTCCATTATTTCTTTAATGATTTTCTGTCTGGTTGACCTATCCATTGCTGTAAGCAGAGTATTAAAGTCCCCTGCTATTAGCACATTCTTACCTATAAGCTTGTTTCTGTTTGTGATTGTTTTAGATATTTAGGTATTTAGGTGCTCCCATATTCGGTGTGTAGATATTTATTATACTTAGTTCTTCCTGATGGATGGACCCTGTAATTATTATGTAGTGCTCTTCTTCATCTCTTGTTATTGTCTTTAATTTAAAGTCCAGTTTGTCTGATATAATTATAGCTACTCCGGCTTCCTTTTGATTTCCAGTAGCATGATATATATTTCTCCATCCCCTTATTTTTAATCTGAAGGTATCTTCCAGTCTAAAATGAGTTTCTTGTAGACAGCATATAGATGGATTTTGGTTTTTTATCCATTCTGCTACCCTGTGTCTTTTGATTGGAGCATTCAGCCCATTTACATTCAGTGTTATTATTGAAAAATGTGGGTTTAGAGCCTTTGTGTCCTTTGTGGGGTTCATGTGTGTGGTGGTGTCTCTGGTATCTTTGTTCCTTGCAACATTTCCCTCATAGAGTGTCCCTTAGGATTTCTTGTAGGGCTGGTTTAGTGGTGACGAAATCTTTCAAGTTTTGTTTATTTGGGAAGACTTTTATCTCTCCTTCTATGCTGAATGACAGGCTTGCTGGATAGAGAATTCTTGGCTGCATATTTTTTCTGTTCATCATATTGAAGATCTCCTGCAATTCCTTTCTGGCCTGCCAAGTTTAAGTAAATAGGTCTGTCAACACTCTGATAGGTTTCCCTTTGTATGTTAGGGCACTTTTATCCCTAGCTGCTTTCAGAATTCTCTCTTTGTCCTTATATTTTGCCAGTTTCACTAGGATACGTCCTGCAGAAGATCAATTCAAGTTACGTCTGAGGGGAGTTCTCTGTGCCTCTTGGATTTCAATGTCTGTTTCCTTCCCTAGATTGGGGAAGTTCTCTGCTATCATGTGTTCAAGGACTCCTTCATCGCCTTTCTCTCTTTCTTCCTCTCCTGGAATTCCTATGATATGGATATTGTTCTGTTTGATTGTATCACTCAGCTCTCAAACTCTCCTTTTATGTCCCTGGATCTGTTTAGCTCTTTTTCTCGGCTACCTCTTTTTGTATAATTGTGTCTTCTAGTTCACCTATTCTCCTCTCTACCTCTTCAATCTGTGCATTGGAAGCCTCCATTTTACTATGGACCTCACTTATAGCATTTTTTAATTCATCACAAGTATTTTTAAGCTCCGTAGTCTTTGTCCTTATATTTTTGCCATTTTTACTATGATATGCCGTGCAAAAGATCGATTCAAGTTACATCTGAGGGGAGTCCTCTGAGCCTCTTGTATTCAACATTTGCTTCCTTCCCCAGGTTGGGGAAGTTCTCTGCTATAATTTGTTCCAGGACTCCTTCAGCACCTTTCCCTCTCTCTTCCTCTTCTGGGATTCCTATGATACGGATATTGTTGCGTTTGACCGTATCGCTGAGCTCTCGAACTCTTCTTTCATGTTCCTGGATCAGTTTTTTTTTTTTTTTTGTCATCTTCTTGTTTTTCTATAATGGTGTCTTCTAAATCACTTATTCTCCTTTCTGCCTCTTCAATCCGTGCATTGGAGGCCTCTAATTTATTATGTATCTCATTTATTGCATTTTTTTTATTCTTCATGCCTATTTTTATTTTCCATTTTGTCTGTAGCCATAGTTTCTTTGATGTCCCCTATGTTTTTTTCAAGCCCAGCTATTAATTTTACCATTATTATTCTAAAATCTTGTTCAGTGATGCTGCTGATATCTGTTTTGAGCAGTTCATTAGCTGTCATTTCTTCTTGGAGTTTCTTTGGAGGAGAGGTCTTTCGTTTCGTCATTTTAGTTAGCTTTCCGGCTCTTGTTGGTTTTAAAGACCTATTATTCTCTCTGTTTCTATGAGCACTGCTATATCCAAGAAGGCTCTTTGACTTTCCAGGGCCTACCCTTTCAGAGAGTGTTTTTTGAATGGTATCCCCTGGTCTCTCTTGTTGGGACCTTGGTTATTTTATTTTCCTACTCATAGTGATATTTGGGACTCTCCACCTTGTGTACTCTGGCTTGTTTCTTGAGGTAGCCCAGGTTCTGACAGTGGTGTGAAGGAATTGAAGTCTCGCGCTCTGCCAGGGATGTTGTGAGTACAAAGGTCTCCAGCATCACGTCGTGGTACAGGAACCTCTGAGCCTCATCAAGGAGCCCCCACTCCTCCTGGGAGAAGTACACGGCCACGTCCTCAAAGGTCACACACCTCTCTGCAGGGTCCATAAGTGCTTCTGTACTGGTAACAATCTCAGTCTCCACCGGCGCTCAGGAGTCGATGATCTAGCAAACAGACCTGCCTCATTTTACATCTCCACCTCCACCACAGATGAAATTCTCTGAAGAGCCACCAAGGGGCGCGTGGGCAAGTGCCTCCTCCCGCCTCAACCCAAACTTCTTTGGTTTTTGTTTGTCTAGGAAACTCTTTATCCTTCCTTCCATACTTTTTTGTTGTTGTTGAGAGAGAGAGAGGGCACAGGTGAGAAGGGGTAGAGAAAGAAAATCCCAGGAGGGGCAGAGAGAGAAAGAGAGAGAGGGAAGGAGAGAGAAGAGGAGAGAGAGGGAGAGGTAGGGCTAACCTGAGGTAGGGCTCACCTGACGCAGGGCTCGAGCTCACCAAATGTGGGACTCAGACTCACTAACCATGAAATTATGACTTGAGCCAAAGTCAGATGTGTAATGAGTGAGCCAGCCAAGCACCCTAATCTCCTTTATATTCTGAATTATCGCTTTGCTGGATAGAGTATTCTTGGTTGTAGATTCTTTTCAGCATGTTGAATATATTCTATCACTCCCTTCTGGCCTGCCACATTTTTGTGGAGAGATCTGCTGTTAACATTATCTATCTTCCCTTATAAATTAGGGCCATTTTTTGTCTTGCTGCTTTTAGGATTTTTTCTTTATATCTATATTTTGCAAATTTAGCTATAATATGTCTTGGTGTTAACTTGCTTTCGTTGATTTCTGTTTTTTAAAAATTTTTGTAAATGCTTTATTGATTTCTGAGAGAGAGAGAGAGCTAGCAGGGGAGGGTCAGAGAGTGAAGGAGATACAGAATCTGAAGCAGGCTCCAGGCTCTGAGCTAGCCATCAGCACAGAGCCTGACACGGGGCTCGAACTCACAAACTGTGTGATCATGACCTGAGCTGAAGTCAGACGCTTAACCAACTGAGCCACCTAGGCGCCCCTGCTTTTGTTAATTTCAATGGGAGTTTTCTGTACTCCCTGGATTTGGAAGTCTGCTTCCTTCCCAGATACAGGAAGTTTTCATCTATAATTTCCTTAAATAAACCTTTTGCACCCTTTTCTCTCTTCTTTTCCTAGGACACCCCTGATACAAACGTTATTACATTTCTTTTTTTTTTTTTAATGTTTTATTTATTTCTGAGAGAGAGACAGCATGGCAGGGGAGGGTCAGAGAGAGAGGGAGACACAGAATCTGAAGCAGCCTCCAGGCTCTGAGCTAGCTGTCAGCACAGAGCCTGACTCGGGGCTCGAACCCACAAACCATGAGATCATGACCTGAGCTGACATCAGACGCTTAATCGACTGAGCCACCCAGGTGCTCCCAAATGTTATTACATTTCATGGAGCCACTGAGTTCCCTTCTAACTTGGTGATCCAAGATTTTTCTTTCCCTCCTTTGATCAACTTCCTTTTTTCCCACACCTTTATCTTTTAAATCACTTATTCATTTATCTGCTTTTGGTATCCTTGTGGTCGTTGTATCCAGTTTTGAATCTTGGTTACCGCATTTTTCATTTTGGTCTAATTGGTTTTAAGCTTTTATCTCTGCAGTAAGGGACTCCCTCGTGTCTTCTATGCTTTTCTGAAGCCCAGATAGTGTCCTTATGATTGTTGCTTTAAATTCTGGGTCAGGCGTATTATTTATATCTGGTTTGATTAGCTCCCTGGCTGGGACCTTTTCCTGTTCTTTCCTTTGAGTTGAGCTCCTCCTTCTTGGCATTCTGTCTAGGTCTCTGTCCTCCTCTCTGTGTTAGGAAATCTTGTTTTGTTTCATGCTTCTGAGAGTAATGGCCTTTTGAGGAAGAGGTCATATAATATCCAGAGCCAGGAGCATCAGTAATTGTCTCTGGTGTATGCTATGCGCACCTTGCTGCTGTGTTATGGGTGTTTTATCCTTCAGGTCAGTTCTCTGCAGTTTCTCCTTGCCTGCAGTGGGGAGTGTTTGGGCCTTGTCAAGAGTGTGGTGAGTTTTAACTAGATCTGCTTATTAAAAGAGACTTGATGCTATTTCCACTGGAGCTTAAGCTTTGCAGAACTTTATGGTGAGTAAGGTGGTGCATGCAGAGATTTGTGCTGGTCTTGTGGGAGAGGCCCACTGTGCTGGTTTTCAGGTTCACTTGCCCATGAAAAGCATTACCAGCAAAGTGTAGGGGGTGGGGTGGGTCTTGGTGTAAACAATTTAGGCAGCCAGCATTGACATTGTCCTGTTTACTGAAGTTAGATTATGCTGAGGGGAGGCAGTGGGGGCCGAGGGGTGGGAATGGTGTCAGCCAGCATCTTTGTCCTCAGAGAGGGGATTTTGTGCTTGGTGCTGTCAAGAAAGCCCTTCCAGAAGATTGAATAAATTTCTCTCATGTGTCTTAAGTGTTTTTCACTTCACATCTTACACACTGTGTCTGATTTGCTTCCCTGCCTGGAGAAGCACAGTGCACTTTGGGCTTTATCCCAGTCAGCCTGGATGAGTTCTAAAACTACAAAATTAGGAACCTGGTGTGGCAAGAACTTACACTGGTCTGGGGGATGGTCTCGCCACACTGGGATTGATACATATTTGACCCAGAAGAGCAGTCACACCAGAGCTCAGGAACATAGAATTTGAAACAAAGGACACTAAGAGGCCAGTGTCCAAGTTATCTTCCCTCAGCATGATGTTTCCATGTTTATGCTAAGGGGTGGATATGTCATTCACTGGCTCCTTTGTCCCTGGAAAGGCAGTGTCCCTGAGGCACTCTCTCAGATGTGCTCCAAGAAGGGCAACAGTCTATCCCACTGTATCTCATGAGATCCTCTGATCATGCTGTCTGCCCCTGGGTACTTGCCTGCCTTCTCTACAGGAGCACTGCAACAGTCTCAGGGCTCTTACCAGCCACACAATGGACCTTTAAAACTCCAGTGTTTGAGTTCCACTGGTTGAAAAAATTCACGAAAATTAGCCTCTCTCATTTTCCCAGTCAATGGCTTTGGGCAGGTGTTTTCCTGTGCAATCCCCTGTGCTCTCTTCTCTCCCTCTCTCTCTCTCCTGTCTCTATCTCTATCTCTGTCTCTCTCCTCTCATGTAGGTCTCTCTGCGACCTAGGCTCCGTCCCCTCCATTGTACCTGAGATCTGTTTCTCCCCCAAACCATGTCTCTGTACCTCCTAGCTTCCACAATGTGGCCTCCTCACTCCCTCTGGTTATGCAGTCTGTTCTGTCAGTCTTCATATCTACTTCTTGACTATTCATACTTATTTAATATTTATCTAGCTGTGCTCAAGGGATAAGGCAAGTGTAGAGTCTTCCTACTACTCTGTCATCTTAGCTCCTCAACCCTCTAGTATATTTTTAATTTCAGTTATTCAGTTCTTCATCTCTGATTGGTTCTTTTTTATATTTTCTTTACTCTATTGACATTCTCACTGAGATACTCCACTCTTTTCTCAAGTCTAGTAAATCTCTTTATGACCATTACTTTGAATAACCAGGCATATTGCTTACCTCCATTTCATTTAGCTCTTTTGCTGTGCTCTTCTTTTGTTCTTTCGTTTGGGACATATTCCTCTGTCTCATCATTTTGTCTAATTCTCTGTGCTTGTTTCTATATATGAAAAAAGTCAATTATGTCTCTAGGTCTTAAGTGCGGTAGCCTTATAGGGCACCTGGGTGGCTCAGTGAGTTAAGCATCCAACTCTTGGCTTCAGTTCAGGTCATGATCTCATAGTTTCATGACTTTGAGCCCCACATCAGGCTCTGCACTGACAGCACAAAGCCCACTTGAGATTCTCTCTGTCTCTGTCTCTCTTGCTCTCTCACTCTCTGCCCCTCCCCCATTTATCCTGTTTCTGTCTCTCTCAAAATAAACTTAATAAATACATAAAGTAGTGGCCTCATGAAGAAGAAGAGGTCTTGTAGTGCTCTCACACACTGTCCCCTGTTCATTAGATCCAGGAGCTTCAGGGTTGTCTCCTATGTGGTTTATGTATTCCTGGTGTTGTGGTTGAGCCTCATTTGCCTCAGTCCACTTGGCTGCAATGGCCCACTTTGCCTGTTATGGACTGAGTTTGGTCCCCATGCTGTTAAGTGATTAGTCTTGGGCTTCCATAGCCTTGTAGTTGTGAAGTGTCAGCAGTCAGATCAGATGTTGCCCCCAGTCCATATGTTGGGGCTGCAGTTGCACTAACCTTCAGGGGCTCTCTTTGTCTTGTCCCCTGAGAGGCTTTTGTTTGTGGACAAGTCCAGCAGTCAGAACGGATGCCTGACCCCAATCCATCTTCCCGGGCTGCAGTGACCCTGAACTGCAGGGCTCTTTCCCTGTTCTGACTGCTGAGAGGTTTTCGTTGGTGGACAAGGCTGGCAGTTAGATCATATGCCTGCCTCCAGTGCATCCACTGAAACTACAGATGAACTGATCATCAGGGCACTCTGTACTGCCATTTCTAGGGTTCAGCTGCTACAACTGCATTTGAAATGGTTGTCATTCCCTCTTCCCAAGGCAGAGTCACTTTGGAGTGGCATCAGTTCCTGCAAGGACTGCTTCCAGAATAAGACATAGCAGGAGCCACTTTGGAGGGCCTCCTGCCAACTGGGGTGGGCTGAATGGGATGGATCTCAAAGACAATATAGGGGCAGGGGGCATGGTGTTAGCAAGGTTAATGGAGAGTGTCTGGGGTCTCCCAAGAGTGTCTGGCTATTTAGGCTGTGGAGGACAAAAGGTAAATGGCACTGAGTAGCTCTTTTGTTCCTGGGGAAATCTTCTAAAGATCCATGCCCCTCCAGCACACATTCTGAGATTAGCAAACAAATCTCCTTCATGTATCCCCAGGCACTTTTCTTTTCTTTTCTTTTTTTTTTTATATTTTTTATTTATTTCTAGGAGAGAGAGAGAGAGACAGTGTGAGCAGGGGAGGGTCAGAGAAAGGGAGATACAGACTCTGAAATTGGCTCCAGGCTCTGAGCTGGCAGTCAGCACAGAGCCCGACGCGGGGCTCGAACCCACGAACCGTAAGATCATGACCTAAGCGAAAGTCGGACACTCAACCGACTAAGCCACCCAGGCGCCCCTCCCCAGGCACTTTTCAAACTGTGCTTCTATGCTGTATCTTAGCAGGTTTCTTTGATATGCTCTCTCCCTAAGGACTGGGACTCACGTTCTTATTGCCCTCTGACTCTCCCAGAGACCACTGATTTTTAAAGAACTCAGATGGGTTACAGGGCTGGTTCAACATTCGCAAATCAATCAATGTGATAAATCATATCAATAAAAGAAAAGATAAAAACCATATGATCCTGTCAATAGATGCAGAAAAAGCATTTGACAAAATACAGCATTCCTTCTTAATAGACTCTAGAGAAAGTTGGGATAGAAGGAACCTACTTAAACATCATAAAAGCCATCTATGAGAAGCCTTCAGCTAACATCATCCTCAACGCGGAAAAACTGAGAGCTTTCCCCCTGAGATCAGGAACACGACAGGGATGCCCACTCTCACCACTGCTGTTTAACATAGTGCTGGAAGTCCTAGCATCAGCCATCAGACACCAAAAGGAAATCAAAGGCATCAGAATTGGCAAAGAGGAAGTCAAACTTTCACTCTTCACAGATGACATGATACTCTACATCAAAAACCCGACAGACTCCACCAGAAGCCTACTAGAACTGATTCAAGAATTCAGCCAAGTTGCAGGGTACAAAATCAACGTACAGAAATCGGTTGCATTTTTATACACCAACAATGAAGCAACAGAAAGAGAAATCAAGAAACTGCTCCCATTCACAATTGCACAAAAAACCATAAAATACCTAGGAATAAACCTAACCAAGGATACGAGAGATCTGTATGATGAAAACTATAGAAAACTTATGAAGGAAATTGAAGAAGACACAAAGAAATGGAAAAACATTCCATGCTCATGGAT
>NW_024082932.1:62562-64314 GCF_003009895.1 Hyaena hyaena
GTGAGACAGGAAACTATCAACACCCTAGAGGAGAAAGCAGGAAACAACCTCCTTGACCTCCACCGCAGCAACTTCTTACTTGACACATCCCCAAAAGCAAGGGAATCAAGAGCAAAAATAAATGATTGAGACCTCATCAAGATTAAAAGCTTCTGCACAGGAAGGGGGCAAGATGGCGGAGAAGTAAGGAGCTCCGTACTTGCACTCGCGCCCATACATCACACAGAAAAGATCTGAAGCCATTGGAAACCTTACAAAACCTGAGAGATTGGGAGAAAAAGGACGCAGAATCCACTGAGAGAGCCTTCTAACGTGAGTGCAACCGGGGAAGATAAAATTGGGCCGGGATCGGAGACTCCAGGGTGGGAGGCGATCCCCCTCAACCCTCTACGGGGAGTGAGAGGGGAAAAGGAGAGAGTCCGAAACAGAAAAACCTCCACTCGGAGGGGGGAAAACCTCTGCTCGGTGCATAGAAAGACCGTACTTGCCAAATACCTGCACACCAGGTCCCCTCACGCCAACTGGTCCTGGGGGGAGCTGAGCACACAAACTGCTTCTTTGTGTTGGTTCCTGGAGGCAGGACTTCAGAGTGGTGGCGCCCCTGCCGCCATTGTAGCTCCTGGGCAGCTGGGGCCCCTGAAAGAGCCGCGCGGACACGGGCGTCCGCGCCCCTGGCTGGCTGGAACTCCAGAGGGAAGGAAAGGAACTAAAAACTGGGATATTAGCCTGTGAGTTCGTGTTTCAGGTGACGAGCCATAGAGGGACCCGGTTTTCCTCACTCCAGTGGACTCGGGCTCAGAGCGCGCGCCAGCCCAACCCAGAGAAGGAAGCAGCGATTCTGACTCCGCCCCCAGAGCTCGGCAGGGGGCCTGGAATTGCCCGAGGGGGTTGCCTGGGAAGCTGTATCTAAGGCAACTTCAGCGGGGCGCGCGGACTGGGATTTGGAGATCGGAACTGGCCTGGGTTGAAGAGTGCAACCAACTTCGGCTGCGCCCCCGGTACGGGGAGTTTAACCCCCAAAAGAGCGAGGTGCAGCTCTTGGTTCAAGAAGGGACTGGAGCACCGTCACTCTCCTCCCCACAACCACCGAGGCAGAGCTCCCGCTTGAGGCATTGGATCACGCCACGCCCATCCCTGCCTGAGAGGTGCCCTCCTCCCTTTTTTTTTTCTTTTTCCTTTTTTTCTCCTTTTTTTCTCCTTTTTTTGTTTCTTTTTTCTTTTTCTTTCTTTTTTTTCCCTTTTTTTTCTCTTTCTTTTTTCTTCTTCTTTCTCTTTTCTCTCTTTTTCCCTAGAACACTGACCTGACTAACTCTGGTCGTCAGCTTGCTTAAACAATCACAACGAGTCCATTCTGTAAATGTGAATTCTACACCTACCGACATTTTCAGCTCTTTCTCTCAGAGTAATTAGACTATATAGTTTCTCTGGACAATTCCAGCACCCTTCTCTCACCTCTCCAACCATTTTTTCCCTTTACCTCTTTGAAAAAAGATTCTTATCCCTTCTGCCTGTTCATTCTATTTCCAATTCTGCCTCATCCCGCCCTGCCTTCTCTCTCTTTCTCTATGCTCTTCAACCAGCACTGCATATACACGGCTATTTAACTGTAGCTGGGAAATCCAGGTATATGCTTTAATCCGTTCTTTGACCGTCGATTTTCTTCTTTTCTCCTTTTCTTTTCACCTTTTTTGAACCTTTTATGTACTTTATACTCCATATTATTCGCCCTCTCTGTTCCATCTTTTCTCTTAA
>NW_024082933.1:0-64291 GCF_003009895.1 Hyaena hyaena
ATGAGAGACTCTTGAATGCTGACAAAAACTGAGGACTGATGGATGTGGGGGGGAGGGGGGATGGGCATGGAGGAGGGCACTTTGGGGATGAGCACTGAGTGTTATGTGGAAACTAATTTGACAATAAACTATTTGTAAAAAGAAAAAATCTTTCTGTAACTCCCAAACTCTAAATTAGTTTCCCAATAGGTGTTCCCGTTTGAATCTTGTCCTTACTCAACAGGGAGCTTATCACACTCTAATATAATTACAGTTTGTGCAGTTATCTGCCTCCAGGGTGAGTATCTGAGAACCTTAAGGTCAAGGAATAAGTCTTCTGCACCATTTTATCCCCAGAGTCTAGAACAGTGCTTAGTTGACACGATGAACTTAATATTTATTTAATAAATAAAGTTGAACCCTTAGCATCATTATGGCATCAACTTATTATCATTATTTTATAGATGGGGAAACTGAGTCTGGAAAAAAATTAAGTAACTTAGTCTGGTTTACCCCTTGAGTAAATGAGAAGGAGCAGAATTTGCACCCAAAACTCATGAGTCCGAAGAACTATGCTTTCCCACTCTCTGTGAAGCCTCATTAGGCCAAGATCTGTTGAGAATTTCTTTCTATGTGCTGAGTGTAGCACCATATATTTCCATTTCATCTGGTTTAGACTCTGCAACAATCTTCTGATGCAAGTCTATCAGTTTGCCAGTGAAGAAGCTGTGGCTTACATGCCCAACGTCACATGGCAGAACTAAGATCCAGTCTTCCACATCCAGAGAGACCATGTGTGATCATGAGTCAGGTATCCAGCAAGCGCCAATAGCCAGACCAGCAAACCCCAACAGTCAGATCCAACATGAAAGATCACAAGGCCTAAATGGTTCAAACTTCTCCTCCTGTAATATTCTGACAGGCTTTGTTGATCTTTGGGTTTTCCCTTACTGTCCTGTCTCCTAGCAGGAGCACCATGCTGTCCTGGTGACCTATTTATAGACCACCTGAACTATGTTTCAGTATAGTTCATATGTATCTATTGCAAAATCTTGTGGGAGTAATTCCTTTTTCAATGCCCAGGGAAAATTCAGGGGGCAAAATAAAATAAAATAAAAAACTGGGGGAAAAAAATAAGTACACTGCTTAGGGTGTTTGAAATCTGTTTATAGACTGGCATTTTTCTCTTTCCTCTTTTTAACATTTCTATCAAGTCACTGAATGTTTATTAAAATGCTTGGCAAAAGGGAATATCTTATTTAAATAATGCTCTTTAGGTAATATGCTATTTTGTAAGAATCACACAAACTTTCTTCTTACTGTTTTCATGGTTAAAGGAAAGGAAGATTCAGGATCATAGTTTGAAAAATAATAAAGAGCTAGGTTGCATTTCCTCGGCAGTCAGTTCCTATTATGCCCGCCATCTTCTCTTTAGCTAGTAAAATGCAACTGGAAGTTGTAAAATAATTGTCCCAAAACAATAATAACCATATTATTGTCTATCAAAAACATTATCAGTTAAGAACAAAATAGTGACTCTAGGTCTTAAATGCTGATCCAGTATAAAAGGCTAACCTAGACTCTAAACCATCATTTCTTTGGCATCTTGTCAAGCATCATAAAGAATAACATAAAAAAGAAACCACCAAAGTCTGCCTTCAAATTGTCGCTCAAGAAGAAAAGACAGCCAAGATACACACCAAAGTTTTAAAATCCCATAGCCCACCAACAGCAGTGCAGAGGAAAGGATTTCAAAACAGAGTCAAGGAGATCTGGGGTCTTGGTCAGTTCAGGCTGTTACAATAAATACCACAGACCGGGAGGGTGTAAGCAACAGACATGGATTTGTCACAGTTCCAGAAGCTGGAAGTCTGAGATCAGGGTGCCAGCATGGACAGGTTCTGGTAAGAACTCTCTTCCTGGTTTGCAAATGGCTATATTCCTCACAAGGCATACAGACTAATCATGTCTCTTCTATTTCTTCTTATAAGGGAACTAATCTCATTCTTGAAGGCTCCACCCTCATGACCTAATTAATTCCCAAAGGCCCTGCTTCCAAATACCATCACACTGGGAACTAGGCTTCAAGGTGTGGGTTGGGGAGGGGCACAAGAATTCAATCCATAGCAGCTGGATTCTAGAACCATCTTGGATGCCAATTTGCTCTATTACACCCCTCTCTGGGCCATCATTTCCTTATGTGCGGATGACCTCTTTTTTTCTTAGGGAATGCTAAAGCTCTGAATGCCACAAGCAGAGGGCCAGCAGTGTGAACGAGAAATGTGGACCCTGAGGAAGAAATTCAGGGGCTTCTCAATGCATGCAGGGGAAGTCTCTGAGGCAAATGGGACTTAACATGAATGGAAACCCACTTCCCTGGGAAGGAGGACCAGTGTGCCTACAAAGAAAACAAGGTACAGATCAGGAAGGAGAGCATCAGTAAGTAATAAAAAGAGTAAAAACTATCGAAAGGAGGTTCAAAGAAAGCAGTGAGGTCAAGAAGAGGGTTCAGGGAAAATCAAAGAACCTTTTGGCTCCTTCCCCTAATTCACCCTCTACAAAGGGTGAATGCACATACATTTTTCTCCCACTCAATAAGATGATATCACTTCCCAGAACAGAATCTCTCAGTGACTACCTATTGCCTTCAGTATTAACACAAAACAAAACAAAAAACCCCAACTACACTTCTTACACACAAGTTCTTACCCTCGATTTCAAAATTCAATAATCTCGGAGCACCTGGGTGGCTCAGTCGGTTAAGCGTCCAACTTTGGCTCAGGTCATGATCTCATGGTTCATGGGTTCGAGCCCCATGTCAGGCTCTGGGCTGACAGCTAGCTTAGAGCTTGGAGCCTGTTTGATTCTGTGCCTCCCTCTTTCTCTGACCCTCCCCTGCTCACGCTCTCTCTCTCTCTCTTAGAAATAAATAAAACCTTAAAAAAATTCTTTTAAATTCAATAATCTCTAAAATCTAGAGTTTCATCCTATATATTTGGCAGCAAAAGTTGATCTAAACTAACATAAGGCTCTTTATGTTCTTTCTTTTCTGGGTGTGACTATTCAGTATCAGAAATGCTAAAGGGATTGTCACAGGGTGCTGCCTCAGGCTCCACTGGGAGATCTATGATACACAGGATACAATTACTATATTACATCCTAAAATCTGAGAAATTCTAATGCTTAAAGCACATCTGACCCCAAGGTTTCTGGATCACAAGTATAGATCTGTGTTTTCTTATCAAGATAAACATGGCCCCCAGTGTCTAAGCCCTTGCCAACCCCACCCTCCATGACCTCACACCCGTCTGTCTCCACCATCTTGTATTCCAGACATTGTGGGTCCTCATCATCACCCTTTGCTACATTTTTGCACTCCACTTTGGCTTTACATGAACTTTCTCCATGGCATGGAGTATCTCTAACTCACCTTTTCATCTAGAAAAATACTCTGCACCATGCAAAACCCATCCTAAAGGCTCCTTCTTCTGTAAAGCTGTCCCCAACCAGCACCAGTCCTTGTCTTCTGTGTGCTGGACAGACTAAACTTAGCAACTAGCTCTTCTGTGTAGGTAACCATATGCACATTCTAGCATGGACCGTGTTGATGGTAACCATCTGTTTACAGGTCCAGTGTTCCTTTTCTGGCCTGTAGGCTCCTGAAGGTAGAAGCTGCCTTACTGCTCTCTGACTGCAGCATCTGACAGAGCTTCTGAAACTAGCAAATGCCTGGCAATTTGAGGTAAGCACTCAGTAAAGAGCAATCCACCCATCTATCACACCAAGGAACGATGCACTGAGGTCATTCTGATGCAGGACAAATAAGGAGACTGAGAGGCAAAGGTAGAACTCTCTAACTCCCTTTCCAGAGCACAGGAATCCCCATTCTCCTGGCTGGTGCCCTGATACTGCCCCTGTTGACCTCTCCCGCCCGCATCAGCAGCAGCAACTCCTGGACACAGAACATTATGCTACCACACTCTTCCCAGAGCTGCAGATGGGAGACATTCCCCTCTCCACGCCCTCCCAAATAATTACACAGGCCAAGGTGTCCTCCAGCCCTGGGGGCTGGGTATGCAAATGAGATTGGTCCTCAGAAGCTAGGATAGAAAATATTTAGTTACCTTTGCTGCTGCAGTTCTGTGATTCAAATATAGAGATAAGGTAACCAATAATCGGGCTGCCTGGGTGGCTCAGTCGGTTAAGCGTCCGACTTTGGCTCAGGTCATGATCTCACGGTTCGTGGGTTCGAGCCCCACGTCGGGCTCTGTGCTGACAGCTAGCTCAGAGCCTGGAGCCTGTTTCAGATTCTGTGTCTCCCTCTCTCTCTCTCTCTGAGCCTCCCCTGCTCGCTCGCGCGCGCGCTCTCTCTCTCTCAGAAATAAATAAAACTTAAAAAAAATAAAAAGGTAAGCAATAATCATCAGAACAATAATGATATTGGCATAGAGCACTAGGGCTTACAAAGGACTTTTACTTACATTTTCTCACTTAAATAAATGCTCACATAACCATGTAAAGTAGATACTGTTATTGTGCCCATTTAATAGAATAGGAAACTGAGGCTCAGGGAGAATATGCATTAGCAGCAAAGGCACAAAATTAAATGAAAAGAAGTTGGGGTTAAATGTAGATTTGTGGGGTGGAGGCCACCTAGGTGGCTCAGTCAGTTAAGTGTCCAACTGACTCTTGATTTCAGCTCAGGTCATGATCTCATGATTCATGAGTTTGAGCCTCACATGGGGCTCTGTGCTGACAGTGCTGAGTCTGCTTTGGATTCTCTGTCTCTGGCTCTCTCTGCCTCTGTCCCAGTCCCACGCAAGCTCTCTCTCTGTCTCTTGCTTTGTCTCTCTCTCCCTCTCTCTCTCTCTCAAAACTAAATAAATAAACATTTTTAAAAGTAGACTTAAGAGGAAAACACTCATACTCTCAAATTTGAAGGAGAGTATTGGTCAAAGCCATAGGCAAAAAAAAAAGGACTTAAATCTTAATTTCTGAAAAGACTGCCCATACTGATGGCAGGAAAGGGGGCTTAGAGTTCTATGCATAGAAGGGTCTAGAGTTTTGATTCTAAGAAATAAAAAAATGATATAACTGCATTAAAACTGGTATTAGGAAAAAAAGAAAAGAAAAGCTGGTTGAGGGCTCCATGGCATCACAGAGCTAAAGTTGATAAGACTATGACTTCCATTAGATTAAAAACAATATATGACTATTATAGAAAGTGTAGGGGTGCCTACAGTCAGTTAAGTGTCTGACTTCAGCTCAGGTCATGATCTCATGGTCCATGAGTTTGAGCCCCGTATCAGGCTCTGTGCTGACAGCTCAGAGCCTGGAGCCTGCTTCTAGTTCTGTGTCTCCCTTTCTCTCTGCCCCTCCCCACTCATGCTCTGTCTCTCTGTCTCTCTAAAAATAAACATTAAAAACTTTTTAAAGAAAATGACAGAAAAAACATTAAAATTGAAAGAACAGACATTTTTTAAAACCACCCTAAAATCTCATCATGTAAAGTCAGCCCTCCCATTATTTACACTATAAATTTTTATTTTAAGGGATTTTTTAAAAGGTGCATGTTATCTGTTAACTTTCTTTTAATCAATGAACAAAAGTGATTATTTTAATACACTCTCATCAACATTAGTTTCCATTATTTTGTTTTAAACACCAGATGTTTGGATGGGGAATTTTTAAACGGGGAAAATAAGCCCTCTCTATTGTTTTTATTTGCATTTCTTTGGTTACTCAGGAAAGTTTAAAAAAAAATGTGTGCAGCCATTTACCAACATACTTCATATTTGTGTTTTGCCTATTTATGCCCTTTCTTTGTGTATTTCCTGGGGTCCTGGTATTTGTGTTATTGAATTTATATGAATTTTATATTTATTAAAAGAAGTTACCCTTTGTCAAACTTCCTACAGCATCATCTCTAGTTTTGTTGACTGCTTTTTAATCTCAGTGATTGTTTTTTTGATGTATAAAAGTTTTAAATTTTTATGTAGTCAGATCTATCAATCACATCCTTAGTGATTTATTCCATCAATTCAAGCTTAGAAAACTCTCCCCCTCAGGAGGCTTGATAAATATTCACATCTATTTTCTTCCAGATTTTCTAACAGTTAAGGTTTTTAAATATTTAACTCTTTAATCCATCTGGAATTTATTCTGATGTTCCTAGTGAGGTAAGAAATGTTCAAAATTCTTCTAAAAAATAAAACACTTAACGCCTCACATGTTTAGCTGATATTAGCATAAACCTTGAAGGCCAAGTAGTACCAGCTTCAAAGGCGGCAAATTTCTTAATAGAGTTTAGGATTTCCCCCCTTAATAGCATAGCGTACAAAATACACACACTTGCCAGTCATTGCTCCAAGTGAGTTTATCAGCAAGCTGCACACCCAGCATATGGTCTCTTTTTCATTATTAAGAAAAGTAAGTAATAAATAGGAACTGGGGCTCCCACCAATCATTAGCAAATCCTCCAAAGAAAATTAAGCACATATTGGAATCTTGTCCCCAGTGGACTCCTGCAATCTCTCTGACTGAATCATTTCACCAAAGAAAACTTTTCCCTCCTTCCAATCTCGTTAAAAGTACACGGTGACTCATTCCAAAGAGCACATGCAGAAGAAACCAGAATACACGCGTTTGATTTCTCTCCACGCTGGGGAAACATTCCTGCCTCTCCCTGCCTTCCAGCCCAAAGGCAGCTACGTCTGGAGCTGCACTGAAAAAGATTTGTGGCTTATTGTCCTGATGGATGCCAGAGTAATGGAATGGCTCCGTACTCTGTCCTGGAAAGGCAGGCCAAAGAGGCATTGTGCTATTGACAGCTCACATTATAATGGAGAAATATTAGGGGATATTTCAATAGCCACCCAGAGGAGAGGCAGTGGCTATAAGCATGCCACAGACTGCTTCCAAGGAGAGTAAAGGGACATAAAAAAAAAGGGGGGGGTAAGGCAGGGGTGGAAATGTTCAGGGAGGGAAAAAAAAAATGTCCACTCAGAGAATACATGTGAATGCAAAGCCTGTTTGCTAGCCTGGTTCTCTAGAGAAGGGCAGTAACGATTCCTGGTATGTGAACTCCACAATTACAACGTTATTAATTTATGCAGCTCTGTAGACCACACATGGGACTTCATGGTAATTAAGTTACAGATAAAGTCAGGTTAGTTTCCCTCTGAATATAAACAGTTGTGTTCTGTTTTACACATGCACAAGGAAAAACTGGCGGATTTTTGGCCAAAGAATAGTGCCTGGTAAACATGTATTTCATGCAGAACCTGTCAGTAACACAATGTCTTAAAAAAAAAAAAAAAGACCACCGAGCACCTAGCAATAGGTTTAACAGAGCAGTAGAATGATGGAGACTTAGCCGGTAAACCACTCCATGAGAGAAGTGAGCAGGGAGGTTGGAGTCAAGAGGCTGATGAGTCCCTCCTATGAGGCCTGCACTAGCAATATGCAAATGTTAAAGTAGACACTGGAGACAAGGATAAAATGCATTATCGTGGTCACCTGGAATGATAAGAAATGGATTAAACCAAGACATAACCCTTAAAAAGTGGCATACCCTGAATCTAGCAATGTTACTTCTAGGGATTCATTCTAAGTAAATAACCATTGTGAGGGCTACGTTGGGGGGGGGGGGGGGGGTCTACCTGACTGAGCCAAAGGGTGTCCAGATATTTGTTGAGACTTTATTTTCGGGTGTGTCTGTGAGGGTGCTTCTGGATGAGATTAACTTTTGAATTCTTAGACTAAGTAAAGTAGGTTGCTCTCCCTAAGTGGGTGAGCCTTATCCAATCAGTTGAAGGTCTGAGTAGAATAAAAGGCTGAGTAAGAAGAATCCTTTCTTGGGGCATCTGGGTGGCATAGTCAGCTAAACATCCAACTCTTGATTTCAGCTCAGATCATGATCTCATGGTTCACGGATTTGAGCCCCACATCGGGCTCTTCACTCACAGTGAAGGGCCTGCTTCACATCCTCTGGCTCCCTCTCTGACCCCACTCGCGATAGGTCTCTCTCTCAAAAATAAATAAATGTTTAAAAATTTAAAAAAAGAAAGAAAAAATTCTCTCGCTCTGTCTGATTGTCTTTGAGCTGGGACATCCTTCCACCTGCCTTCAGACTTGGACTCAAACTAGAACACCTTTCACCGTCCTGGTTCTCAGGCCTTTGGACTAGGAACTGTATTACTCAGTCTCCTAGTCTTCAACGTACTACCTGCAGATCTTGGGCTTCCCAGCCCCCATAATCACATGAGAAAATCGCTTACAATAAATGTATGTATATTTCCTGTTGGCTCTGTTTCTCTAGAGAACCAAGACTAATAAACTCTTGGATGTGTGCAGAGATTTTCCTACAAAGATGTTCATCACAGTATTGTTTATTAAATTGTTTTAATCCTTATTTATTATTTTCAAGTGAGAGAGAGAGAGACAGACCGTCAGTCGGGGAGGGCCAAAGAGAGAGGGAGACACCGAATCCGAAGCAGGTCCCAGGCTCTGAGCTGTCAGCACAGGGCCTGAGGAGGGGTTCAAACCCACAAGCCGTGAGATCATGACCTGAGCTGAAGTCGGACACTTAACCGGCTGAGCCACCCAGGTGCCCCCACAGTATTGTTTATAATAGCAAACATTTGCAATCAGCCCACCTTTTTACTTGACATTTTACTAGGAACAAGTCTCCATTCTATTGATATATCTGTGGTCCCTTATCATGAATGACTAGAGTCTTCCATTGATGAATGCATCATAATTAGTTTAATCAATATACAAGGATTTAAAAATTATGCTACATAAGCTCTTTATTATGTTCACTAAATTGAAAAGAGCAAACTAAACAGACATCATAAATATTGTCTGTTTTACTTTTATTTTCTGCTTACTGAATCTCTCAGGAGTACCCTCTCCAGCAGTTACAACAAAACTCATAGCCTTATTTGTTTTATCACCAATAAAATACCTTCTCACAAGGCATTTTTATTGTATCTAGACTGTCATTTAAATGACCTATTTTATGCCAGATTCTCTAATCATGTCCCTGAGTAACCCACATATCAAGGTACATTTCTCAAGGTTGTAAAAAATATATAGGAAAGTAAAGTTATGTAGATTATCTTGGTAAGCCTTAAGAAAATGTTAAGACACGGTGTCAGTTAGTTACCGACTGCCACATAACAAATTATCCTAAAATTTAGTGACTTAATGCGACAAACATTTATTATCTCATAATTTCTGCGGGTTGGGAATCAGCCATGGCTCAGCAAGTTCCTCTGGCTCTGATGCCTCAGGAGGCTGTAGTCAAGGTATGGGCCAGATCTGAAGTCATTTCAAAACTCAGCTGAGAGGCCAATCCATTTTTAAGCGCATTCAGGTGGTTGTTGATGAGTCAGTTCCTCCTTAGTTATGCACTGGGACCTCCCTTAGTTACTGTTTGACTTCTAGAGTGCAGCTCACAGCAAGGTAGCTGGACTTACCAGAGTGAGAGGGAGTACACATAAGACAGAAGCACAGTTCTTTATAAGGTAGAGTTGCCATATTTAGCAAATAAAAATACATGACACCCAAAGCAGTGCTAAAAGGAAAATATATAGCTATAAATGTGTGCATTAAAATAGAGGAATGATCTCAGAACTAGAAAAAGAAGAACAAACTAAACCCAAAGCTAGCAGAAGGAAGAAAATAACAGAATTAGAGCAGAAATCAGTGGAATAGAGAATAGAAAAACAAAAGAGAAAGACAACAGAATGAATACTTGATTCTTCAAAATGATGAACAGAATTAACAAAACTTTAGCTAGATTAAGAAAATTGGAAGACTCAAATCGGAAATGAAAGACAAGACCTTTCAACCAATTTTATAGAAATAAAAAACTGTCAGAGAATACCATGAGCAACTGTATACCAACAGTTTTGATGATCTAGATGAAATGGACAATGTCCTAGAAACACACAGCCTACCAGACTAAGCATGAAAAAATAGAAAATCTGAATAGCCTTATAACTAGTAAGGAAATTGAATCAGTAACCAAATACCTTCTAACAAAGAAAAGCCCAGGATGAGAGGGCTTCACTAATGAATTCTTGCCAAACATTTAAAGAAAAATTAACACCAATCTTCTTCAAACTCTCCCAAAAAATTAAAGAAGAAGGAATGCTTTCAAACTCTCTCTGTAAGGCCAGGACTACCCTGTACCAGAACCATAGATACTACAAGAAAAAACAAAACAAAACAAAACTATAAACCAATATCCCTGATGTATCTTAATGCAAAATCCTCAACAAAATACTAGCAAATAGAAGTTAACAGGCATTCAAAAGACTGTAGACCATAACCAAATGGGATTTATTCCTGGAATGCAAGAATGGTTCAATGTAAGAAAACCAAAAAAATGTAATACATCACATTAACAGAAAAGGGTGGAGGAGATTGCATTTGACAAAATTCAACTCCCTTTCATGATAAAAAAAGGAAAAAAAAAACACTCCACAAATGAGGCATAGAAGGAAACTACTTCAAAATTATAAAAGCCATATATGAAAACCCACAGCGAACATCACATTCAGCTCTATGAGCAGGAATAAGACACAGAAAAATATTTTGTCACTTCTATTCAACATACTACTGGAAGTCTTAGCCAGCACTGTTAAGCAAGAAAAAGGAATAAAAGATATGCAAACTGGAAAGGAAGAAGTAAAATAACCTCTGTTTGCAGATGACATGATCTTATAATTAGAAAACCCCAAAGGTTCCACAAAAAAATTGCTGAATACAAAGTAAACAGACAAAAATCAGTTATGTTTCTACCTACTAACAATGGATAATCTGGAAAGGAAATTAAGAAAAGAATTCCATTTATAATAACATCAAAAAGAATAAAATTCCTAGGAATAAAATTAAGCAATTTTAGCTATTCTAGTAATTCCAGTTAAAATTAAATTTCAGATACACACCGAATAGTTTTCGCTTAAGGTGTCCCAAATATCGCATGGGACATACTTATACTAAAAAATTATTCTGTGTTTATCTGAAATTCAAATTTCTTCTCTAAGAGGCAAAATTGTTTAAAACCCCATTTTCCTGTATAATTAAGAACTAATTATCAGTAACCATGAGTTATTTAAGGGTTACAAAAACTTGTTTTCTATAAACCAGAAATGGCAACATTTTTAATGTACTGAAAACTTGAATTTATTACTCTCTCATGCCATCTGGGTACAAAACTTATAAGTTCTTTCAGAGAAAGTAAGTTCTCTGAAAGAACTTATGTAAATAACTGAAATTCCTGTAATTTTTAAAGGACCAACTGTTTTCATCCGTGACATATCAGCATTGTCTTAAATTGGTTATGGCTTTCAGTTTCTACTATCTCTGACAGTTAAAATGATAAATTACTGTAAGTTTAGGAATTCTAATAGAGTTTCTTGAGGACTCTGGTAAGCCCCAGATTGTGTAGCAACTACATATCTGAAATATATTCTAGGACAGATGGGAATAGGAGAATTGAATGAAGGTGATCAAAAGGTACAAACTTCCAATTACAGGGGAAGTAAGTACTGAAAGTGTAATGTCCGACGTGATGACTATAATTAACCATCTCATTTGGCATATTTGAAGGTTGTTAAGAGAGGAAATCCTAGAAGCTCTCATCACAAGACAAAAACAAACAAACAAAAACCCAGTATGTTTTCCGTTTTTGTTTAACTCTGTCCTAACTCCCAAGTCTACAACACTACAGACCCAGCTGGCTCCTCACCATACACTAGATGTCCTTGTATTAATGAGAGCAAATGCTAAAGCCAATGGCTTTGTAATCCAACACTCATCCTTCTGTCGGTATTTATTCCTAGAGTGTAATCTCTGTTGTCATAGATTTATTTTTTTTTATTAAAAAGTAGAATTAAGTAGGGTAGGAGGGTTTCTTAGCCTGCCTAATAAAACTGTGATGCATAAAAACTGTACATTTAGTGGCCTCAGTGCCTTTGTGTATGTTCAAATCACTTTGCCGTTCCATAAGCAGGACTGTACTAAATATTTGTTATATGTTGGCATTGTACTAATGGCTGAGAAAGAGGCCCAGAAATGTGACCTTCAACTGAGGGGACCGTACATCTGTGGTTCTGGGGATAGTCTGTATAATACTTATTACCCCAGTAAGGTTTTTTACAACACTGTGCATTCCATTATCTCAGAAGAGTTCTGACTTGGATGATAAACGATATGGTTATCTTTAAGAAGTTTTCAAACTGGCTAGTAAGAAAAGAAACATAAACTTGAAAAAAAAAAACCACTAATCCCTTTCTGTCTACAGTAGGCAGCTTCTAGAATGGATCCCAATGATACTTGTCTCTTGGTACTCAAGTCATTGGTCATGTCCTCCCTAGAGTATAGCTGGACATAGTGACTTTCTTCTATAACAGTCTTGTATAAAAAGTCTACAAAAGTTATAAAAGTTGAAGAAAATATGGTTTTTAGGGATCAGTTTGCAGCCAATTAGGCAAATCATTCCACCTCACCAATAGAGACATCAATACAAACAATATAATCATGAATATAAACAATTCCGAGGCTTATTTGGGAGCACATTAAACATGCAGTTTATGACATCGGCAAAATTGCATTAAGTTCCTATTGCTGCTTTAACAAATTACCACAAACTTAGTGGCTTGAAAGAACACAAATTTACCTAACAGTTCTGGAAGTCAAAAATTTGGCATATTTAGGCTATAGACTTGGCTACAATGAAGGTAGTCATTACGTAGCAGTACTACATTTTTATTCTCAAGATTCTAAGGGATAATCCATTTCCATGCTTTCCAGATTCTAAAAGCCGCCTGCATTCCATGGCTTGTGGCCCCTTCCTGCACCTTCAAAGTCACCAATGGCTCAGTGAGTCCTTCCCACAATGCATCACTCTGCCCTCCTGTCTCCCTCCTCCACTTTTAAGGGTCTGATTACATTGGATCCACCCTAATAATCTCCCTATCTGAAGGTCAGCCGATTAGCAAATTTAATTCCATCCATTGCCTTAATTCCCCCTTTGTCTGGTAATCTAACATATCTCTGGGTTCTGGGGATTATAAATTGAACATTTGGGAGGGGAGCATTATTCTGCCTACCACAACTGTGTTTTTCAAAGTGCATTTCAGGAAACATTAGTTCAGTGAGATGGTACATGAGGAAGTGGTTCAGGAGGAAATATGTTTGTGAAATGCTACATATCATATCTCAGTCTAGAAACATCACAAGAAAGTTTTACAGTGAAGAAAGCTGACCAACTAACTGGAATACGTAGACCAATTTTCTCAAAGTGACGGGTAACATCCAAGTGTTCCACAGAATGTTATGTCCATGAACTGATACAGGGCTTCTGAATTCTGGCCTCTGCTTGCCACTAGCTCACTGTGTGATCCTGATCCGGCCCCATGGCTCCCTCTACTAAATGAGGGGAGGGCATGGCTCAGATGTTATCTGCTCCACTATTCTGTTTCCTAAATGACCAAAAAGTTTCATTCCCATACCCAATATTCTATGAACCACTCCAGCAAATATTCATCAAACATTATGCTGCAGGTAGGAACTGAGTTTATTTCTGGGAGCAAAATAATAGAAAAACGAAGCCTTCTTTTCAAGGAAATAATTTTTTACGTTTATTTATTATTTAGAGAGAAAGAGAGAAAAAACAGAGTGCAAGTGAGGGAGAGGCAGAGAGAGGGAGACAGAGAACCCAAAGCTGGTTCCAGGCTCTGGACTCCAGCACAGTGCCTGACACAGGGCTCAAACCCATGAACCGTGAGATCATAATCTGAGCTGGAGTTGGACACCTTAACCAAGTGAGACACCCAGATGGGTGAATGAATTCACTCTTTAGTGAGGAACACAGGCATAAAAACAAAAATCTATACAGCTCTTCTTTGACTTATGATGTGGTTATATCCTGATAAACATATTATAAATTGAAAATATAAGTCAAAAATGCATTTACTACATCTAACCTACTGAACATCATAGCTTAGCTTAGCCTACCTTAAGCACGCTCACAACACATGCATTAGCCTACAGTTGGGCAAAATCATCTAACACAAAGCCTATTTGATAACACAGTGCTGAACAGCTCATATAATTTATTGAATACTGTGCTGAAAGTGAAAAACAGAATGATTGCATGGATACAGAATGGTGGTCAGTGTAAGAGCCAGTTGACCCTCGGGATCGTGTGGCTGCCTGGGAGCTGAAGCTTGCTACCTTTGCCCAGCATCACAGGAGAGTCTGTACTGCATGTGACCAGCCCAGGAAAAGATCTAAATTCAAAAGCTGAAGTATGGTTTCTTCTGGGTGTGGCTTTCACAGCATCCTAAGTCAAAAAATTATAAGTCAAGGGACACCTGGGTGCTCAGCCAGTTGAGCATCCAACTTTGGCTCAGGTCCTGATCTCTCAGTTCATGAGTTTGAGTCCCACATCAGGCTCGCTGCTATCAGCCTGTCAGGACAGAACCCACTTCGGATCCTCTGCCTCCTCTCTCTGCCCCTCCCCTACTTGCACCCTCTTGAAAATAAATAAATATTAAAAAATGTTAAATCCAACCATGGTAAGTCAGGGTGCATCTGCAACTTGAATGACAGATGCCCCAACAGAAGTAAATACAGAGTGCAGAAGCATCATGGAAAATGGGTGGTAAATTCCACTGGAGATGGTGGGAGGTGATGGAATTTGCATTTAAAGGACAGCAGAGGATGGGAAGAAGGCAGGAGAGATTCTAAATAAGAAAGTTCTTACTAAAATTCAGAAACTATATTTGCAATGTGCTTTCAGGAGATTCAGTTGGATCATTCAAGCCAAATGACTGGACTCAGATCCATAAGGAGTGATCCTTCTCCATAATTAATATTTACTGGTCAATTTCTGCCTGACCATATCACAGAGGGTACTACTTCCTGACATCATCAAGGCCCTTTGGGAAACATATGTAGAAGGAATCGCCCTGTTCCAGGAACAGCTTAGCCTTTCTTTGGCACTAAAGAAATAACAGATGTGATTTATTCAGGCTAAAAAATTTGCTCTAAATTATAGACCTTCCTTTGCATGTCTTAAGGGCTTTTTCATGTTTATTTTCAACAAGGGTGTATTATGTTTTCTCTGAGCCTTTTTGTCAATAGCGTGACAAAGAGCGCATGAGTGTTTCTAAATTACCTTTGCCTCTTGCATGACTAGAAGAACAAGTCATGCAGGTTAGATATCTGTGCATTAACTAGAATACAGGAGTACATTTATCGCTTTAATTTGGACCTATCCTTTTTTTTTCTTTTTTTTTAATTACCAGTTCCATTTACAGTTGTGGGGTTTTAATGGAAGGCCACCCATGTTTGGTTGTTATTGCCATTGTTTCTAAGAACAGTGGAAAGGAATCAAAAGGGCAATAAGAAAATGTGTTCTTGTATAGAAAACTCAGTAAAATAAATAAACCAATGAACATAACAATGGTAACACTTATCCAGAAGTTAGACCTCAAAAGAAGACCTCATATATCACCATGGAGATGGGGACAAAAATAAAACATGAGGGAGCTAACGGTTCTCAGACTGCTACTTTGTGCCAAGTGTTGTGTTACACACTTTCTTTATTTCATCCCCAAGGCAATTCTTTGCAGTAGAGCTAACTCCTATGAATCTAGCCCTAGCAAGATTATCACACAAGTCTGTAAATGCAAATAGGCTCAAACCAACATTAACGCTTCAAATACAAATCTTGCAGGCTCCCTGCATCTTTTCTACAGAATCTCTAGAATACAGGAGTGCTTCACTTAAGCTCACAGCCCCCCTTCTCAAGCTCTGGACGCTCTCTCCATGAGACCTGTTGCCCATGAAAACCCTTGAAGCTGACACCTCACCTCAGTTCCCCTCTACTGACGCTCTTCATGAGAATACTGGTATCCTAACAAGCATCTCACCCTGTGGGGTTCCCAAAGTCATCAGTTCTTATATTGCAAGAAAGAAAAGGGCCTTGTTTTCTGTTGCCCTCACTATACTGTGACCATGCTGAACTCCATGCAGAGTGTGGGTAAGGGCCACAGAGGTCCACCCCCTGTGTGGCTCACTTTGACTCCTGGGCACTGAAGGTGGACATCCCCTGCAATTTGTGGCCACTGCCACCTTCAGATTCGACACAGCCTTGAAGCTAAGCTTAAAGACTCATCTAACAGACTCCTTATAAACCTCACTTTCCCTTCTCCATCTTCAAGCATCCGTAAAACCCTCTGCTCTTATTTTCTTTGGGCCAAAATCCCTCATGCCAAGCAATTCCTAGCCTGACAGGCCCACGAACTCATCAGATACACAAAGATATCTCTGAGTTCCAACTTTTGCTCACATGGAGCTCCAGCTACAGACAAACGAAGTGACTCAGCTTTTTAAAGACTAATAAATTGACCCAGCTGGTAAAGGTTGAAAATTGGAGCCCCAGGTCTGCCTAACTTCAAGCCACACCACCTCAGAGAATGCACTGAACACAGCTTATGTAGTACCCCTGCAAAGATTCTTTGGCTGTATCAAAGTTTTATTTTGCTCCTGACTCTCGGAGTATATCTCAGGGTTTAATCTCAGCTTTCCATTCACCATTTGGAGGTCTGAAGCCTAGATAATTCAAGAATACACATTCTCACTGATTTTTTGCTTGCACGTCATCAATCAAGTGGAGGCATCCTCTGAATCAATGCCCTACATATGCACCGCTTTACAGAAGCTTTTGTCTTTCCCACTGGTTGTTTCATGGAAGCTTTGAAAGGTTGGAATTCACATCACCATGGACCACAGACTCAAGCCCTGGTTATCTATAAATTTTCACATCTTTTGGAGCTTTGGGGCAGAGTGAGGCAAGATACCTATAACTCACAAGGAAAAGACAAGAAGACAGCTCCCAGCTAACAGCAAAGATGGCAGAGACAAACTGTTTAGTCTGTGTTTCCTAAGAATGTGGCTAACACATCTGCATGTGATATGTCAGAAGTTAACAGTTCAACTTGAAGGAGGAAGCCGTTCTGGGAAAGACAATTCTTTATCATCTATGTGAGCTTTGTTGACAATGTATACTTTCAAAATATTCAGGAGGCACTGCATTGTTTGTTTCCTAGTCTTTCTTTGGTTTTCAAGAGAAAAAGGAAAATTTTCCATTTATAAGAACTAGGCTTGCTTTTGTTTCCTTGGAAGCCACAGTTTATTGAACTGGGGATCCTGAATCCAGCAATCCTGAGAAACACTCTTCTCGAATCCAAATTAAGGCAAATTAGGTTAAAACCTAGTTTAAGACTTAATACAAGAAGCCAAGGAGCCCAACCGTGGGGATCTTGACCATGCTTTTGCCAAGATGAGTTCGTAGAAAAACACTTTTTCATAGAAGAATGTCAGCTAATAAATCAAAAAGGAAATACAGAATTAGAAAATCACCATTGGTTAGCTGGTAATAATTGAAAAAGGCAAGGATTATCGATGATAAGACGCATAGGTGAAAGACTGATGGGGCATTAGATATTGAATTCATGGCTAAGTATCACTCACAGCCTACAAGCTGGTCACAAAGGGAATGTAACTTTCCAGGGGTGGGGTCAACCTGACACTGCCTCACTTGTCTCTTGAAGTGATTAAATCTGCAGGACACAGCAGCGTCCATGATATGTTCTTGCCAAAATGTTGATCTTGGATCTACTCAGTGTTTAGTTCTAATTTCCAGCCTAGGCAGGACTTAGAACAGAACGAGAAAGCTAACACCATGAGGAAGCAATCAGACAACTCAGAAAGAGAAACTTCCAATACGACAATGAGCCTCAGTTTCCTGAAACTCTTCCACGAGTCAACGAGTCAACGTCCTGGGAAGAAAAGAGAGAGAGACTATATGAGATTAGAAACAATTTAAGAAACACAGAAAACAATGTGATGTAGGGACCTTGATGGGATCCTCTTTGAAACAAGCCAGCTGTAATATTTGGAGGCAATTAGAGAAATTTGAGCGTGAACAGGCTACTTGATGATTTGAAGAAGTTATTATTAATTATATTAGGCGTGAAAATTCTATGATATTGTGTAGAAAAATGACCTTTACTTTTTCGAGATGTATGCTGAGGTACTTGTGGTTGCAATGATATTGTATCTGTAATTTGCTTTAGATTCCAGCAAAACGTTATACATACAATCAATGTTGTGGGTGTATGTGGAAAATGTAAATAATTGTTAAATCCACACAATGGGTATATGAGACTTCATTATACTTCCTCTCTACTGTTTCACACTGGTTATTAATATTTTTTTGAGTAAGCTCTATGCCCAGAGTGGGGCTTGAACTCAGGACCCTGAGATCAAGAATTGCATGCTCTACTGACTGAGCCAGCCTATTTTTAGAAATAGGAGCACTCCGCAGGGCTTTGGGCTCTGGAGGAAAGGCACTAGAGTTGCAGCAAGATTCTGCGTGTGGTTGCTTTGTAAGTTCAATGGACCCATGTTAGAAGGTGGAGGAGGAACCATAAAGTATCCTCCAAACTGAGAAATCTCTTTGAGACCTGAAAACGAAGGAGGAGACTCCTTACCATTTACACAGAGTTTTATTAAAGGTGACTTACTGGGGCACCTGGGTGGCTCAGTCAGTTGAGTGTCTGACTTTGGCTCAGGTCATGATCTCCCGGTTCATGAATTCGAGCCTCACGTCTGGCTCTCTGCTGTCAGCACAGAGCCTGCTTCAGATATTCTGTCCCCTTCTCTCTCTCTGTCCCTCCTCTGCTTGTGCTCTCTCTCTTAAAAATAAATAAAATATTTCAAAAGATTTTCTGAGTTAACCTAGTGACCAAGGACTAGGGCAGATGACAATCCAGCTACTCTCTACAAAGTCAGGAATTTAGTCCTCACTGTCGTGAGGTCAAAAGGTTTAATACTGAACAGACCTCATGGTGCCATCTGTGTGCCAGAGCGGGGAGGGGAAGAAGCTATGTCATCTCTACTAGTTATCTCAATAACTGTAGGAAAGATGAACACAAAGCTTCCTGCATTCTGGTCAAGGCACACATTTACCACCACGGGGCCTGGAACATGTAGCCTCAAGGGAGGTCATTGCTCTGGCACGAGCAAGATGGAAGGCCAGCGACGGAGCCAGTGTTGCCAACACACCTACATCAGGGAATCCTGGAATCTCGCTGCCTGAAGGGCCCCCAGTACTAAGCAAGCCCCTCTTCCAATCATTTTACAGAGGAGAAATGGAACTCCAGAGAGACCAAGTGACCTTGCCAAATCACACTGGCTAACAGGTGGGCAGTCTTCCTGATGCCTCCTCCACCCCGTTTCCACTGTGCCCAGCACAGCCCTGCAGCCTCTGAGGTTTGGACCAATGTGGGGGTAGGAGCCAGACCAGTAGTAGAAGTCATCAGCCTCACCTGGACTCAGTGGCTCAAAGCAGAGCCTGTGTGCAAGTACTTGTTAAGATAGTGTGTGACAGCATCTGAGAGCGGGTCCCGAGGGAGGACGAGAAATGCTGAAAGCCGCTCCCACCTTGGATTTCTTCTTTCTAATGAGGGCATGAAAAGAGGCAGGCTCTGGTGTCAGATGGACAGAAATTCAGCTCCCTTCTAGGGCACTCACTTCACCTCCCCATCGCCAGTTTCTTCATCTGTGAAATGGAACAATAATCCAAAGGAGGGACCTGGGAAAAGAAACTGCCAGTCACAGAGGATGGCACACAGTAAATGTTAAATAAATGCTATTTCTGTCTCTCGCCTTCCCCTTAATCAAATGAAGATGATCAGGGTGTATAATGAAAAAAAGATGCAGGGTGCGGTGCTGTGTATCTTATTTAGCCAGGGACCATGTAGGAATTTCTGCTGTCCTGCTGTGGAGGTTTTCTCACATTTTCTTTGCCTAAAGAAACATTTGGATATCAAAATATGGACCTCATATTAGCTCAGGAAACCAAAAAAAAAAGTGGAGGGGGGGAAAGATCTTCATTCTGTGTCTGTAATAAAGGTTTCCTTCTCTAGCGATAATCAACTCTGCATAATTAAAATCGCTCAGACTGCTGAACTAATTTTCAGAAGGAGGTTTCTTCCTGTAGCAACACTTACAAGCAAAGTTTCTACTGTGAATGAATTTAATTGTGAGTCTAATTACAATTTTAATGAATATCTCCAGCCCTGCATGTAAACTTGCTCTCCAAGGCTTTGCTATCTGTTAGGGTATTTTAAGGTCTTTTCATTTTTAATATAAAGGAATGTGTTGGCAAAACGAATGTGTAGTAAAGAAATATTCTTTCTGGTTTAGTTTGGTTTTGTTTTGATGATCAAGTGAGAAAATGTAGGATGTCTGCTATTTTAAAGAGCCTTTTCAGCTTGGGTATTTCATCTTTAGTTTTTGTGTTAAGTGTTCTTCTCTTTTCTTAAGGATGGAGAGAGAGCACCTTGCAACACTTGTGCTCCGTTTGAATTTGGCATGTATTATCTCATTGCATGAATGTCCAGAAAATTAGAGTTCCAATTTACCTTGGAGCTTCATCTATTCTGGAAATTCAAGGACATTTTACAAAGAAGCAGAAGAGAGGGAATGTAAAAAAAAAAAAAAAAATCCTTCCTTAAAAATATATTGAAACAGCTATAAAATAGCCAAGCCAAGTCACTTAAGTAATCAAAGATAACTTTCTTTTTTTTTACTGTTTTTTATCTTTGAGAGAGAGTGTGAGCAGGGGAGGGGCAGAGAAAGAGGGAGACAGAATCTGAAGCAGGCTCCAGGCTCTGAGCTGTCAGCACAAAGTCCAATGCAGGGCTCAAACCCAGGAACTGTGAGATGATGACCTAAGCCGGTCAGATGCTTAACCGAATGAGTCCCTCAAAGGGGTCCCTATAAGAAAAAGAAAAAAAACACGAAGAAACCAACAAAATACCACTTGATTAAAGTTAGCATTTTTTATAATAGGGAACAACTGGATACCACCCAATATCTAACAACAGACCTCAGTGAAATAAACTGTCATGTGTTTGAAGACAAATTAGGAACATGATATTTTTCTTTCAACTTTTATTTTTATTACACAAATAATCCATATTCATTTAAGGAAAATCATCAGCTCTACATAATTAAAAAGATTCTTTTTAAATGTCGCCCGTGATATCACAACCTAATATTAAGTGTTGTTAAAACAAATTTTTATGTGTGTACATACTGTAACCATACATACACATAACACACATTTATGCATGCATGCGTATGTACATCTATACTACACAAAAACCACTTCATATTGCATTTATGGCTCTGTAACCTGCTTTTATCATTTAATAACATATTAAACAACTTCCCATGTCAATAATTATGCAACATCAAAACAAACCGCAAGAGCAGAACCCCATGCCCATCTGAAGCCCTCGAGGCCACTGGCTTGCATCTCTGTTTCTCACCTTTCTGTGAGCCAGGTGGTTTGGAGCCTATTCTTCACTCTTGTTGCCCATCCCCCTGCCTAGAAGCCCCCTCCCTTGCCCTTTGGCTGGTAGAATGCCCCTCCTTTGTGTTGCCATAGAACTGGGGACTTACATCTGGTAGAATCTTGCCTAATCAGCTCAGGACTTAAATTCATGAGACAATGAGCTACTGATTCTATGAGTTTCCATGAGCAGCTCTGTTCTTATCACTGGTGGAAACCAAGTAAAGGTAACACCTCCATGAATAATCCCAAATCACTTTGTAACCCCACTGCAGCTGGAAACCCACAGAAAGCATTGTAATTTGCAACACTGACCCCCCCCCCCCCGCCAGCCCCTTTGCCCCTACATCCCCTGAAGCCCTTGGATCCTGGATACAGCTGTGCCCTCTTCATAGCATGGATCCTTTGGGACCCCACGTTTTGGGTATCACTGGCTTCTAATTGACAGGCGGTCTGCAGATAGATTTTTTAAAATTTTTTTTGAAGTTTATTTATTTGAGAGAGTGAGCAGAGGAGGGGCAGAGAAAGAAGGAGAGAGAGAATCCTAAGCAGGCTCCACACCAATGTGGGACTTCACCAAACTCAGGAACCATGAAATCACGACCTGAGCCAAAACCAAGAGTTGGAAGGTTAACTGACTAAGCCATCCACGCACTCCTGCAGAGAGAGTTTTGCTAATGTGAATGTACCAAAGCCTTTAGAAGGGAGTCTGGGGAAGAGACTTCTGGTTTCTACCTTAGGAGGAATAAACTCTACAGAGTAGAATTCCCCAAATAGATGAAGGGTGTTCAAAGGCACTAGACATACAAAAACCACTCCAGAAAAATTCCTAAACATCTCATCCTCCAGAAAAGACTTCTTTGTGTATTTTCAAGACAAGTATTAATTCTAAGTTACAAGTGAAGATACGTGGGACCGTAAATGGTTTAGAGTCTCTGAACAGCCTAAGTCCTTAAGATTTGGGGGAGTCTTTATTCTGGAAAATCAAGGAGTTTAACTTTAAGCTCTAACCACCTCTTTTGTGGACTTGAGGTATACCCACACCCTTTCCACTAGCCTCTCTGTTTAACCTGATTGTGTGTTGCTGAGAGAAACAGTCTTTCCTAAATCCTCCTACTCCTTCCTCCTTATGTTTATCTTGACCCTGACCTTCCCTCATCACTCCCTAAATAGCCATATGCAAGGGATCATTCTAGAACATGAGTGAAGAGAGCAGGCCACCCTAAACAATGGAGAGGACATGGGAAATTCCTTCCTAAAAACATCTGTCCTTCCAGGACCCTAAAAAGCACACAAGAATGAAAAAGCAGCTGGAGACTCAAACCCAGGTCTAGGTGGGTTCATGCTATAGTGTGATGGGGCGAAAACACCAGAACAGGAATGAACACAGACAATGGCAAAAATGCTTTCAAAAAAGAACTTCCATTTTATTTAATCAGTTTGCTGCTCTCCTAAAACCATATAAATTCTAGGAGGGAACCAGCAAGTTGTTTCTGGATGAGATTTTGATTCTTTTAAGAGTGAATGTGAGCATAATAAAAACAGAGAAAAGAATAAATTAAGCTTTCCATATCTAGGAAGGCCTGGGAAAGCAAACAAAGCAGCAAAAATGCAGAATGATTTGACCCCAGCCAACAATGTAGAAAATTTAGATGGGATTAAAAAATATAGATCAAGATAAAGAGTACCAAACATCACTAACGTCACAAATTTCAAAGCAACCGAAATCCTTTTTTTATGTATAATAAAAAAAAAAGTTGGCAACTGTCATGTATGTGGACAATGAGAGAAGCCCAGCTGTGGGCTTTATTTCCACTGTAGCTGAAAGAAGTCAAGGGGCTTCATGGAGAAATTGAACAGAGACCAATCAAGGGGTCCAGACAGCATAAATCCTTAGGTCTTAAAAAAAATTACATAATAACCTTATTGAATCATTGGTATTATCTTTGTAAATCAAATAGCAATACAGTCCCTAAATGCCTTTTATCTGAAGGGTTTTTTTTTTGTTTTTCTTTTCCAGTCTTTTAATACATGTTGAAGAAAAATTTTCCCGAATGAGACACAGTACGTGCCAATAACCAGCATCCCATCCGAGATCCAAATCCAGAAAAATTATACAACTTAACATGCCGTCAGGGTAAAGCTTCAAAAAGTGATAATGAGATTTCTCCAAGTTGGACCAGTTTCCAGGTTCTCAGGGAAGGCTGCTTTTTCCATGCGGCGTATCGTTGGCTCACATGCGGTACTATGCACAGGACAACATTGGTTGGAAAGAACCAGGTTTGGTGTCAGGGGATCTGGGGTCATCCATGAGCTGGGTGACCTTGGGTGAGTAAATTAGCCTCTCTGAGTCTTGTCATCCTAAACTATGAAACCTGGAAAATCAGACCTGTTGTGCCACTCGTGTGAAATTTAAAAGTTATAAAATGCTATGAAAACATAAGCTAATGTTATCATTTTTGACTGTTACTATTCTGAGAAAAATCTAAGATTCTGGAAGTAATGAGAATGATGTTTAGCCCATGCCAGGCACTCTAAAACTTATGCTGGAAAAAAATGTTTTTGAAATTATAAAAGATAATACTGATTACATTTATTGTAAATTTAAGACATCATAGTGGGGAAAACTATCATCGATTGAGTATCTACTGTGTGCCTGACCCTATGCTTAGGGCTTTACATACATTACCTGGGTTTTCATCCAGTGAAGTTGAGTTCCAAGGGGAGAACTCAGGCTCAGAGAGACAGAGTTGCATGTCCAAGGTTTCATCAGTGGGTGGGTTGAAGAGCTAGGGTCCCACCCAGGAGGTCTGAATCCAGATCTGCCCATTTCAGTGACATCAGGCCCTAGCATGAAAGGCAGAAAGATCAACAGAGCCATTAGAAACCCTTGTATTAATCATATCAATGGAAAGTCAGTTAAAATGGAGAATCAGAAAAATGATACATGTAAACTATACATATTTTACTTTCACTTAAACTACGTAATATTAATTCATTCAATAAAATCAACGTTTGAAAGTTGCTTAGAAAAAGAAACACAGGTTTTGGAACATATTTTTGAAGCATGTACATTTTTTTATATGTCATAACATAGTTGACTAAGGATTCAATACAACAAACTCCTCCTGGGGCCACTTTGGCTTCTGAATGATGAGATTTGGCCTCTAGATTTGATATCACAATGTCCTTTTCCCTGTCTTCTTCATTTTTTGATTTGTCTGTTTCTGTCATTACCTGAAGGACTTCTTCCCTGATGCTGTTTATACTACAATAAATAGGAAGCATTAGTTCATTGTTATATATCATCTCTCTATAAATCATTGGAGCTGCCAATTTGTCTGGGGTGGGTTACTAAACCATGTTCTTAATTATTCTCTTGTAGTTCAGAGTTTTTCCAATATTGTCAACCTCAGGCAACATTTTCTCCTTCTCTGAGATTTAGTAAATGTCGAACTGGGAATTTCACTCCCCACTAAATGCTACTTTGGGGAAAAAAAGAAAAAAACCTCCTTCGATGTTAACAATTTTTAATGATTGTATGTAACCTCTATTCTTGTCTTTTGTTTCTTCTAAAAAGAAACTCCAATATGATTTTTAAAAACATTTTATAGCCCCTTGATCCCTACTTTGGAACAAAGAAATGCATTCTGTTATAGAAACCTTGCATTTATTTAAATCATTTTTCTGCTTCATTTATAACCAAAACATTGTATAACATGGGCCTTCAAAGTTTTTGCCAGTAATACAAGGCCAGAGAAATTTTACAACAGTTAGAAATTTCATATAATGTGGAGCATACAAGTTACACTCACACATACACACATAAGAAAAATTTTCACAAAGTGCCTTCACAACAAACAATGCACACTTGTATTTTCTATTGTGCTTTATTCTATTTCATTTTACTTTTTTAAAGTCTTTTTCCCAGTAAATTTTATGACCCTCCCTGACTAAAATCAAGACCCACAATTTGAAAACCATTGATAAAGAAAGAATTAGCTTTCCAGATATCTGTTTTCTTTTTTTAACTTTTTTAAATGTTTACTTATTTTTGAGAGAGAGAGAGAAAGCACACAAGCAGGGAGGGGCACAGAGAGAGACACACACACAGGATCCAAAGCGGCCTCTGCACAGACAGCCTGGTACGGGGCTCGAATTCACAAACCATGAGATTAAGACCTGAGCTGAAGTCAGACACCACCCAGGCGCCCCCGATGTCTATTTTCCTCCAGTGTTTCCTCACAGAATGTTTAAATTCATGGGGAAAAAAAATCAATGTATAGAATAATTCAGGGTCTGTCCACACTGATTTTTGTGAAGAGTTCTTATCTCAAAAAAAACCAAACAATTTTTATCTCTTAAATCTGGGAGACTTACTTTTGCCAGTTATAAAAAAAAATTTTAATATTATTAAATTATTAAAAATAATAAACAATTTTAGAACTTGGAATTCCACCAGCATTCCCATGGGCAGCTGTTGAGAATCTTTACTTGGATTTTGTACATACTGGAAGGCACTCACTTCACCTTTTCTACCACGGTTTCTGGAAAACACCTTATAATTTAGAACTGTTTCAACTCTATTGGAGAGTTATTCCCTAAGAAAATTTTCCCTATTGATAAGTGACTTTAACTCCTCTGTAAATTTTCAAGCAGCAGATTGATCCACAGGTAATTTGTGTACTCTAGGGTCCAATGCCTGGGTAGCACGACTTTTTCCTACGTAGAAGTCATCCATCAATTGCTGTAAAGCTTTCAGTGAGGCCAATCTTTTAGTGTAGGGCCAAGACCTTTTCTGTAACTATTGGTCCATGAATCAGCATTCTGTGTATTTTTTTTCTTGCATAAGCCACACCAATAATATATCAGCTCTGATAATTAGTTTTAGAGTTTCTTTTTAAGTAGAATAAGGATTTAAATATACTTGGAATGCCATATGATTTCAGCCCTTCTAGATGCAACAGAATTCCCCCAAACTTTTTTTTAAAATTTTTTTTAAATTTATTTATGAAAGAGAGAGAGAGACAGCGTAGGTAGGGGAGGGTCAGATAGAGAGGGAGACACAGAATCCGAAGCAGGCTCCAGGCTCTGTCAACACAGAGCCCGACGCGGGGCTCGAACCCACAAACCGTGGGATCATGACCTGAGCCGAAGTCTGGCGCTTAACCGACTGAGCCCCCCAGGCGCCCCTCCCCCAAACTTTTATAATTATCTTACCACATGTCATTTGATTCTAATTCCTTCTTTTTTTAAAAAAAATTTTTATTGTGTATTCCTTGTTTGAGAGAGAGACACATACACAGAGCATGAGCTGGGGAGGGACAGAGACAGAGGAAGACACAGAATCTGAAATAGGCTCCAGGCTCTGAGCTGTCAGCACAGAGCCTGACTTGGGGTTTGAACTCACGAACCATGAGATCATGACCTGAGCCAAACTCAGACGCTTAACAAACTGAGCCACCCAGGCGCACCGATTCTAGTTCCTTCCTAAGTAACATTCCCTAAAATCTAAACTATTCAACTGGATTTTCAAAGAAACAACCCTTTTTAATATTTTCACTTCTATAATGTATTGGCTTATGTAACATTTAATTACATCATATGATGATAATAGCAAGTGGACATTGTGTACACAAAATTGGAGAAACTGTAACTGACTCCTTTTTTAAAAATGCTTATTTATTTTTGAGACAGAGAGTGTGAGGGGGGGGTGCAGAAGGAGAGGGTGACAGAGAATCCTAAGCAGGCTCCTCACTGTCAGTGCAGAGCCCAATGAAGGACTCAAACTCAGGAGCCATGTGATCATGACCTGAGTCAAAACTAAGAGTTGGACGCTTAGCCAAATGAGCCACCTAGGCACTCCAAACTGACTCTTGATAAGCATGCAACTCAAGTGGGAGAATTAGTGCATCTAGACTCCAGCAAGAGGTCTCTGGCAATGAGCATTCAGAGTGTGGTTTGCAGAAGAAATGGAAAGTATTGGGCAATCCAAGAGTAGGTTAAGAAGATATGGGTTAAGAGAACTTTTCTGTCCCACAGTAGAGGAAGGAACAAAGCCATGTGGGAAGAGGTCAAGAAGGTCCCAAGACAAGGGACACCTGGGTGGCTTAGTCGGTTGAGCGACCTACTTCGGCTCAGGTCATGACCTCGGGGTTCATGAGTTCAAGCCCTGTAATGAGCTCACTGCTGTCGGCACGGGACCCGCTTTGGATCCTCTGTCCTCCTCTCTCTGCCCCTCCCCTAATCTCTCTCTCTCTCTCAAATAAATAAACATGAAAAAAAATTTAAGATTCTTTCTAAAATAAAAAGTTCCCAAAAGAGGAATATTAAGGTCTTGCCACTTAACTTAGGACGTGCAGGCCCAGGTATTAAGGGCTAGGGGAGAAGGGGGCTGTGAACTAAGGAAAGATATTCAACACCCGAATACAGTGCAGCACATAGCTGGCCACTCAAGAGGCATGTTTACTCACCATGCAAGACTTCTCTGGAAAGTTCACAAAGGGAAACTACATCTCTGAACAACCCCAAAAAGGGCAAAAGGGGTTGAAATTTATTGACCCAGCTCTTCTCTCTAATCTACTGGCTTCCACTAGTGCAGGGTTGCTCCACAGTGAACTGCTTTCTCTATACCCTAAGTGCATCTTCCAGCCCCTCAGCATCCAATCAAGGAACCAGATCCCATATCCAAACAGTAGGACTTTTCAGCCTAGGCCTCAAAAGTTTGAAAGGGGAGGGACTCAGCATGTGATGCATGCATGATGATGGTAGTGCAAACTCAGGGCTTCGGTTCAGACTCCAACTAGCTCAGGGATCTCATAAGGATGCCAGTGAAGGGGGGGATCACATTATCCAGAAAGTGTACAGCTGCATGTGAAAGAAGGGAGTGCTTGAGAGAATCTGAGAAGGCACACAAGGTTTATGCCCAACACAGGAACTTGACAGAGACAGCTTTGCATTTTAAAGAACAGAGAACTGGAGTAAGGACATTCCAGGTGGAAGGAATGATGCATTTTAAAAGACCTAATGGTGGGGGGCGGGTCTCCTGGGTGGCTCAGTCTGTTAAGCATCACACTTCCCCACTCAAGTGTTTCTGAGTTGGAGCCCCACATGAGTTCAACCCCTGCAATGGGCTCTGCTGTCAGCGCGGAAACTGGAATTCTCTGTCCCCCTCTCTCTCTGCTCCTCTCTCTCTCTCTCAAGTAAATAAAACATTAAAAACAATTTTTAAAGACGCAATGGGAGGAAATAGTATGACTCTTTCAATGGAGTGCAAACAATAACATGCATCTGGCGTATGGGGGAACACCAGAGTATGAAAGCAAAGGGAAAACTCAGCAGGTCAGATGATGGCAGCCCCACCACACTACTGATGTACAGAGATGGTACTGTCAGCTGAAACCCCCTACTTCCTTATCTTTTCCCCACATCCGGATCCCACTAGTACCAAGCATCCTGATTCCTAGTTCTCATCCACTATGCTACATACTCACTAGTGAATATCCTCTCCAAGACAGTGGCGCTCAGGGAAAAGAAGGAACACAGATAAGGCTTAGAAGAGAAAATAAAACTGTTCATTTCTCCCAAATAGTGCAGCCTACATATTTCACAGAATTAATGTTGACAGAATCCACAGAGTTTAGGGAAAAGCAAGAGCCAGAGCTCATATGATTTCTCCCAGCCATTTCAGAGCTTGCAATTTCTCTGCCATTGGTAACCTACCGTGGAGAATTCATTTCATGCCTGTCTACTCTGCTAAAACCTTGGAATGAATTGAATTGTTACAAAAAGGTGAAAATTAGGAATGCCAAGAGTCATTTGATGCAGCTAATTAGCAGTCATCATATCTGCAGTTTTGCACGTGCTCTTGACTTTCTTTACCTGTAAACTTAGTTTCTGAAGTTGTGTCTGATCAAAGAATTGTGAGAAACCCCTTTGCCTGTTGTCAAGGAAAAGGTCTTATCTCTTTACACTGGAGCATTAGAGAAAAATATTCACTTTCAAGTGATCTTTCTGTTATTGGAATTATTTTGATCAAACTAAAAACCTGTAAGCTAGAATTTAGTTCAACTACGTGCTGGGTGCAGAGGATGGAGACATGAAGGAAACGGACCTGCCCTTCCAGTGGCTTCCACTGCATGTAGATTAATGCTCCTCTATTTTACTACAATAAGAAAAGTTTGGGGGGGAGGGGGAGGGAGACCAAGCTCCTTTTGTGAGTGGGCAATGTCCTACCTCTCCGACCTTATCTCCATGTATGTTCCCATCACTCAACACAACCGCCCTAGTGGTCAATTCTCATTGCTTCGAACCCATCATGCCTGCTCCCACCTCTGGGCCTCTACATTTGCTGTCCTCACTTCCTGGAATGCTCTCTTCCCTCCTCCTCTGCCCCAAGCTCTTCACAAAACTCAGCTCCTTCATGAAGTCATATATCAGGTTGAAAGTCACCTTTTCAACAGGTCCTTCCCTGACCCACATGTATCAGTTATTTTAGCAGCAAGTAACAAAGAAGACCCAGTCACAAATAGTGAAAACAAAGCTTTGGTAACTCACACAACATATAGCACAAGGGAAGGAGAGTTGTGAGGTTGGATACGTCTTTGGCATCGGGACTTCATCAAAGACCTAGGTCCTTTCCAACCTTCCACTCCGCGACTTCAAGAAGCCAGCAATGTTCCCTTTGGAGTCACAGGTTGTATACATCATGAGGACACAATAATGTTCACTCAAGAAGATAGACATTTTTCTCTGTGCAGTTTTTATCCACCAGAAACATCTATACTGGAGGCCCCTTGGCTACCAACTCTCTGACCACACTGGCCAGGAGTTAGGTTTACTCAAATTAATCACTGGCAAGAAGGAAGAGACAACCATGACTGACATTGGGAGGGCTCTGGAGAAAAGTCATATTCCTATGATGACCAGAGGGTAAGCACCCGGAGAAAATCAAAGTTGTGGCAGCAAGAACAAGGAGGGAGAAAAGGGTTGGAGCAAGAATGGCTATTAAAAGACAATCAGAGGGGATGAATCATTGGAATCTACTCCTGAAATCATTGTTGTGCAAGATGCTAACTAACTTGGATGTAAATTTAAAAATTAATTAATTAATTTAAAAAGTAAGGAAATAAATAAAAGACATGCAGTAGTGACTACAACATCCAATGCTACATTGCCCCAGGCACTCATTCTTTAGCACAAGGGAGCTTTTCATGACTATATAGATCTGAGGTTAACCTCATATTTATCTTGTCCACTTACTTATTTATTGTCTGATGCACCCATGCAAATGTAAGCCTCAAGAGGACAAGAGTGTGGACCATAGTCTCAACAGGCTATTCCTGGCACCAGAACAGTGCGTGTGGCATGCAGAGAATATTTTTGAGTGAATGCATGCATGAATGTGTCCATGTAGATGCCTGTTCTGCCTTTGTACCCTTTGTAGTAGTCTGATATTCCACTTGACCATCAGAATAGTCCACCAAAACTAAGGCACTCTGATAATTATGACCTTGGGAGACAGCCACTGAGCTCATAGAACCTGTCTTTCCTGATTTCAACAAACCTTCACAAGAACTCAAAACAGAGTGCAACATATTTCTCCTAGATTTTGCACCTTCTCCAGGATTTTTATTCCATGATGATACCACTCCCCATCCAGAAGCCCAAGGAAGAATCTGTGGTGTCTTTCCCTTTCCTCTTTCTCCCTTATCCACCCCCACATCCGACAGTCAAGCCCTGAAGAACTTGAAAATCCATCCCTCCTCTCAATTCTTACTACCACTTTCTCAGTTAGGTCATATGAAATAAACTCTAATATCCTTGCCAACTCAACTTTCTATGATGCTTTGACTCCTATATCCTTATTTTCCAGGGCTCAGAATTGAAACACAGCTATCAGAAAAGGATTCAGTTCATTATTATTTTGAATTACCATAATATCAAGAACATACTTCATTTCTGCTTTTTCTATCCTCACTAAGGTTACATCTGAGAGGACAAGGAGGAAGAAAAGACAGTTGAAGATGTTACTTTAATTGGCCATTTCTTAGCAGTGGAAGAAAAGGTAGAACATAGCTCAGGGTTTTTTAGCTTGATACCCAGCCAATTGCGCAAAGTACAATCCTGTAAAAAATCCATCAATATATAAAATAAATGAAACAGAGAGAATCCAACATCTTTTATGATCTGTTAGCCATGGACAACTTTTTGCTTTCAAACATATATCATAATTATTGAGATGATGTTAAAGAAAATTTATGGACAAGATGTGATACCTCTTTTGGTCTTCCAATCAGAAAATTCCATCTATACTCTGAATTCCCAGAATACTTGATATGGTACATTCATTCTCATCCTCTCTAGTACATGTTAAATTATTCTTAACTTAATTATATCTCCCCTACTCACCTGTGAGCTCACTGAAGGCAAAGCCTAAGTGTATTAGGGAGTCTTAACTCATTGGGGTCACATACATGAAATGATCATTCTCTTTTCCAATCACTGCTTTCAGCCATACTCTGTTGAAACCCTCTCTTCCATTCCATGATGACGATTGGGTAGAATACATCACTTCATGGTTACTTTCAGTAATTAAAAGTCATTTCTATTTTAAAACTTCAGTTTCATCTCGGATACAAAACTAACCACCTCTGTCCTATGGGTTGGACACATGGTTTGAGAGAAACTTAGGGAGAGAGTGTTTGGTCTAATTTTTCACTTCCTCCCTCTACTCCGTCAAGACAGATCCTTAGCTCTCCAATAGTTGGGGATAGAGAAGAGATGGAGGGAACAGGAAAGGGCCAAAGGTTTCCTTATTCAACGAATACAGTTGAATCCTCTTATTAGATTTGCTGCTTTTCACCATGAGTATACTTTATGTGGTGGGCGTTTATATGCTGACCCTCCTAAGTGGCTCCCTCCAGAGCCCTGTGAAGTCTCTCCTTCTGTGAAGCACAGATCTCTCCCATGGGAAACCTGGGTTGTCTCTCTGGCCCTCCACTCAGCTCCCACTGGTTTTGCCGTCTCCCTACTGGTACACACCCTGAGCTGATCCATCCCAGCTTGCTGTGAAACATCTTCTCAATCTCCAGGAAAACCACAATGATGAGAGTGCTGATTGCCTGGTTGTCAGCCTTTTCTAAGCTTTGCCAACTCATTCCCATTCCTTTTTCTTCTACTCAAGAGGCAGACCCACTACCTAAGAACAAATCTAACTAAGGACCAAGATGACCATTACCACTTCTTATGGCTAGCCTCAATCCTACAAGGGGCTCTGGTGATTCCTATCACTTGACTTTGAAGGGAAAGGTGGGGATAGTCACTTCTCACCTGAACACTCTCCATCGGTACAACCCATAGGCTCTGTCCATTCTACCTCCCCATCCTCTCCTTTATGGCCTGGGTGAGGAACCAGGGCGGGGCTTTGGTGAGGTCTGTCTTGCCCCCTGTGAGGAGTGCTAGCAACTCTTTTTAGATGCATGGAACCGCTGCCCCTTTGCCATCTACTCTGGACTTAAGGTGGCTCTTCTGCAGCCATAGGATGAAGTCCTGCTCAATACCCTCTCCCACAGTATAAATTTTCTACTGCTGCATAACAGATTGCCACAAATCCTAAGCTTGAAACAACATACATCTACCATCTCACAGTTTTCATGGGTCAGGAGTCCAGGCAGTTTATCTTGGACCTCCACTCAGCCTCTTAGAAGGTTATAATCAAGGGATCAGCTCAGCTTTGTTTGCATCTGGAGGCTTGACTGGAGAAAAATATCCTTGGAAACCTACTTGAGTTTTCAGAAAAATTCATTTCTTTGCAGATGTATGACTCAGGTCTATGTTTTCTTGCTTTCTGTCATCCAGGGGCCAGTCCCAGGCCCTGGAAGCCACCCTCAGTTCCTTGCCACATGGGCCCTCTATAGACCCTCCCACAAACTGCAGATCATTTCTTCAAAACCAGCAGAAGTATCTCTTACTCCCTGCTCAGAGTCTTATATAACCTAACACAATGATGGGAGTGACTACCATATTCTGCATAACAGCTTTACCATATTCTGTTGTCTGAAGAAGTCACAGGTGCCACCCACACTCCAGGGGAGGGGATATACAAGGGTGTGATTCATTGGGGGCAACCTTAGGGCATGTCCACTGCACATAGGTCTCCCTCCTTCCTTCAATATGTAGATGGCCTGATATGTGTAAATCACACCATGCTGAGTAAGACAAAAATGATTAAGGCAAGTCCTTATCCTCAAAAAGGACATATACAAGTGGGAAACACAGTCCTGTGAATGGCTAAATTGTAGCTTGTAATAAATGCCTGCATATGGTTATATACAAAGCACCAGCCAGAGCCAGGAGCCCTAGTTTTACAGAATGAAGATGAGAAAAGTTTACAGAGGAGATGTTGTTTGCATAGGCTTTTGAAAGAGGAAGGGGGCCCACAATGCTTAGCACATATATTTACATATATCAGCATTCAGCAAATGTGTGTTGAATAGAAAGCTAACACATGTGAACAAAGAACTAATTTTCCAAATGAGCAGAGTGAAGACTTAGGGAAACACCTGGCATCACAGCAATTCCAACATAAAAATTTGTGTAGGGTTGGTGTCGAAGGTCAAACTAGCTATATACTACACAGGCCGTAAGAACTTAAAAGCCTTCAAAATTCAGTTCCTCATTCTATACCTATGAAGCAGCATAGGTGCCCAGAGAGTACAGAGCAGAGGAACATGTTCTCAGATTGAAGGACAGGTGAGTAGAAGGATGGAGCTCAGGGCAAGGTCTCACCATCAGAGGAGAGAAGAGGGTAGAGCTGTCCAGGGCTATAGGTAGACACGTGGTTCTAGATCAGTGAAATGCAGACAGTCGTGCACTTCTAAAAGTTGTATTTTCAGACAGCCTTCATGTTCATATAGCACATACCAACACCATAACTGCCTTTGATCTACCCAAGAAAGACTTTCCTCCATGAGCTAACAAATGAACCCTTAGAACTATTTAATATTAGCACTTGTCAAGTTCCTTTCTAGCAATGTTACCACCTTGAGCTGTACAGTAGTGTTTAATGCATAAATACGAGTGCAATATTGCAAAGATCTTCAAAGAGGTTCTGGAGTGCCCCCACAGGGGCCTCTGAGATTCTGTGTTCCTTTCCCCTTTCCAATTGAGATTGCTCCATTTCTCTATGTTTTATAGCATAGGATCCTTGGAAGACTATTTGAAGAGAATTCCATTGTTTGTTTGTGTTTACCCCCATAATCATGATTATTATATTTTGTCCTTTTCTTAATAAAAATGGGAAATTGGAAAACTGTCTTGAACCAAGTGATAGAAAACTTAAGCCTCGCAAACATATTACAATCAGAATTAAGATGGAAATCTTTAAGATCACCCAGAGCAGCCGAGCTTCATTTCAATTCAATGTTTAATGAACGTATCATGGGCCAGCCAGACATGTGATTAATTGTGAAGGGAAAGAAGTGAAAGATTAACGTACAAAATATCATCAATAATGTATTGTTGAAGATTGAGACTAAAACTGAAGATGTAATTAGGGATTTTATGGTATTTCAAGCTCTCTAGAATTGGTCTTTCACTACAACATGAATGTCTGTATCCTTCACACATTTGAGGTTAACACATACATGTTTTTTTTAGTAATGTGTATGTGTGTACAAACCAGAAGGCTATCTGCAAAACCAAAAGTGTTTTCATTAAATAAACTCATGAGTTAATGGCTGCCTCTAAGCAATGCATCTTAAATATTCTCAGCATCTACAACATAAACATATCCTTTCTTTTGGTTGTAATTTTACTTTCAATATCCATCTCATAAGGTCAGTTTCAATCCAAATCTGCTTTCTTTAATTCTTAATTTTGGCCTTTGTTTTTGCTAAGAATTCTAATCACTTTAACAAATCAAGAAAAAAAAACTTCAGAAAATCATGACAAATATTTCTAACACGGTTCCTATTCTCCTTTCCTTCTTGTTTCATTTCAAATTATTCAAATATAGAGAATTTCTGATCACCACAATAAGAAGCCAATAACAGTGCAGGGCCTTGTTATGAGAAAATAAATCCAATGGAGATCCACTTTGCCTCAGAAAAACAAATATTAAGACAAATAGAATCATTGTTCAGAGGAATGATCTCTCCTTCAAACATTACGAGAATAAGAAATTTAAGGAGGCTTAATGGGCAAATACTTGGATGGGAAGCATCTTAAAACCTACTTTTCCAATTTCCACTGCCTTCCTACTGTCTTGCATTTCTTTGCTTCCTGAGTCCTTTCAACAAATAACCTGTCTCTCTGCAAATATTCAGCAATACAACAAACAAGCATAAAACACCAATCATGGGCATTACCCCATCCTAGGTGTTATGGAAGATCCAGAGTTGAGCTTACCTGAGAGTTTATAGTGTAGCTGGGGAGCTAATTAATGTAATCTAACAAAATATAAAAAAATACAAGTACTTAAAGAAAGAAAAAGATGAGGTTTTGGGGGGAAGGTAGCATTTGAGTTGGTTTTGAAATATTGGTAAGATTTAGACTTGCAAAGATGAAGGCATCCCTAGAAAGGGAACTCATGAATAAACATGCCAAAATGATAAAGCACAAAATAGTTCAGAAAACGAAACCCAGAACTTGGGCTTTGCAAACTGAAAGACTCAGTTTCAAAACCTAGCTGATTAAGCCAATTCAAACATCTTCTTAGAAGGCACAAAGGACACTTTCCTCTGGGATATTGAAACATGATGTTAGGATGCAGACATGACTTCGGCACGTTGAGGCAGCACGTTTTTTCCCACACTGCCTCATTCTTCTCCCCCCCCCCCCCACCTTGTGCCATGTTTATGCTTAGTTACTGAAGCATACAAGGCCACCTGCCCAAGAGCATCCATGTTTCAGAGCCTGGATTCAAACTGAAATCTCTATTATTTCAAAGCGTCCGCTCAGCCAAGATCAAGCTGCCCACATTGCCTTGCCTCCCCCACTAGAATCTGTCTCCTTGACTTTTAACTATCTTGGGAGCCCAGCATCCACACATCCCACCCACACCTTGCCAGGCAACCAGCAGCTCTGGAAAGAAAGAAGCTCAAGCTTCATTCCACCAATTGACCTTTGTTCTTATTAGTTCTTGTTGCCATTTTAAGTCACAAACAAATAAGTAGCCACCCCATGCATTGCCTCGGTCTAAACTTGTCACGTGTGTCAATTTCTAATAACATATGGGAAGTGCCAACTGAACTGAACATTCAACATCTTTGACCCGGTAAAACAAGAAAAGGGGCGGGGGAAACATTTAATATCACAATGACCTACATGACTATGATACATCAAGATATATTCAACCTCCATTTGGGAAATATCTCCCCAGCCATGGTGGGGAAGAGAAAGTGAACACCCCCTTGCCAATGAGTAATGGAGTACTGCATAGTGAGAGAAGTCACCTTCTGTGAGTATATGTGAAGTCATGAAGTCAGCCCTTCCTACGTTTCACTAACATGGTATCTTAGCTCAGTCTGCTGTAACCAAATTATCACAGACTGGCTCGCTTAAACAACAAACATTTATTTCTCACAGTTGTAGAGATCGGTAAGTCCAAGATCAGGGTGCTGGCAGATCCAGTGTCTGATGACAGTCTGTTCCCTGGTTTGCAGATAGCCATATTCTATGGTAGCCTCACAAAGCAGAAAGCAGAGAGAGACCAAAGTCTCATCCATGAAGACACCACTCACAGGATCTAGTACCTCCCAAACACCTTTCTTCTTAATACTATCCCATCCAGTTAAGATTTTAACATGTAAATTTGAAGCAGACATGTATACTCAGTCCATAACACCTGGTCTTTACAATCACTCTGTAAGGAAGGTTCTTTTCATCTTGTTTACATGTGAGGACTCTTCAGCTCAAAGCAGTTAAGTAACATGCCTAAAGTCATATCACGAATTAGTCACCAAGCAAGAAGCAGAAATTCAAACTTGACTTTATTGGGGCCTAACTCTTAATCTCTAGTCCCTATATAGAGATATGTCCCAGTGGGGGTCCTTCAGAATCGCCCCCACAATATTTCCCCATCCAACCTCTCCTTTCTAAACTCCACTCTTGTTCTACCCTAAACTCTCTAATTTGCCAAGATTTGAGTGCTCAGAGTATGCTAAGTACTGTTCCCAATGATTTAAAAGCCCATAATTTTCATAACAGCCTGATGAAGTGGGCAGAGCTGGTGCTCGTATATGAATTGTATCCATCCTGACTGGTCAGTGCCACACATGTCAACCAGTTACTAAATATTTTTATTATCACTCCTGGAATACACACTATAATTATGCCTGCCTACAAGATGAGAAAGGCTAGGCTGAGAGAGGTAAGATGACACAGCCAAGGTCACATCGTTGGGAAGTGGTATCATCAAGATTCAAACCCAGGTCATTTTGGTGGCAAAACCCATCACCACACCTCATTCCACACTTCTCTGAGGCCTCTGCCTATTCCAAAGGGGCCTGAGGGCGCATGGGTCGCTCAGTCAGTTAAATGGCGGACTTCGGCTCAGGTCATGATCTCACAATTTGTGAGTTCGAGCCCTGTGTCAGGTTCTGTGCTGACAGCTCAGAGCCTGGAGCCTGCTTTGGATTCTGTGTCTCCCTCTCTCTGTGTGTCCATCTTCTACTCGCACTCTGTATGTATCTCTCTCTCTCAAAAATAAATAAACATGAAAAAAAATTTTAAACAAAGGGGCCTGGATTCATATAGCTAATCTGCCTGTCATTTACCAACCCCATGAATTCAGATGAACAGGTAGTCTCCGTGAGCTTATATTTCCTGATTTGTACAATGAGGCTACAACATACAACTCAAATATTTGTCATGAAGTATACATCTAAATAACTACAGTCACGAGCATGGCTGCTTTCAGCAGTCACTGAATTATTATTTTTGGTGGTGGTGTTGTTACTTGCTATTATCGTTTAAAAAAAAAAAAACAACTTCAAAAGGCATTTAAGATTCCTTATGACCTATTTACCTCATTGTTCCTCAAACCTAATATGTCTTCCTGGGCTCCCATCAACAATCACATAAATAGGAAATGTTGTTTCCATTCTTCATGCTCCTAATCACATTGGTCTCAGTCTGCCTTTCCCATTTCTCCACCTATGGAAAAAGTTCCTAGTAAGTATCCAACTCAGTGTTAATGCCACCTTTCAAAAGAAGCCTCCAATCCCACCACCAGAATTAATCATCATAAATTATCAATGCACACTGCTTTTACCTCTAGTAAACAATTTCTTTCTGTCTTTTGTTTTTTCATTTACTTTTCATCCATCCATTCATTCATCTCTCAAAGGGCTAGAACCTCATTCGTTCATGTCTGCATCTCCCGCAGTATCTAACTGAATACATAGAAGAGAGAAAAGGAACAGAGGGGGTGAACAGAGAAGAATAGATGGTCCAGAGATGAGCCCAATGGAAGATAAGATAGGACAGACATTGGGCAGAGCCCAGAGAGGATGTCTGGTTGGCCAGAGATGTTGTGTCACCAATATCCTGAGAGTCATGCTTTAGAATATACCTTCTGGGCTCTAGTAGGCCATGTAGATCCTAATTAGCTGGGTGACTTTAATCAAGTCAGTTTACCTCTCTGGGCCTTGGTATCTTTACTTACAAAATTAAAGAAACACACTAAGTCTCAAGGGACTCTTCCAAAACTGAATTCCATGCATCATGCCCCACCTCCAGACACACTGCCATCACTCTCAAGCTTGTAATGATCATACTGTGATGTCACTGCCTAGCTCCTCCATGAACTCTGAGCTCCTGCAAGAGATGTATTGTGCAATGGATCTTGTTAACTACTGCCTCTTTTTCACTCAGCATTATTTTCCTGAATGAATGAATGATCTGAAGGGATGACGAGTTCCAACAACCCCGTTGCAGAAATATGGGCCCAGGCAGAGTTGGTATAGCAGTGATTTTATGGCTCCTGGTGAAAGCTGGATGTGAACATGCTGCCCATACATCCCAGTTTGCTGGGACAGTTTCAATTTTTGTCTATTGTCCCAGTGAAATTATTATAGCATCCCTTTTCTTCCTTGCAAGGGTCCCTATTGGATGATAAGTTAAATAGTCACCCAGCAATGAGGGAACCTAGTGCTCTCAGTACTGACCATGCGCCAGATGCCTCAATCAGCCATTCCCCATGCATGTTCTTTGTCAATCTACCTCAGAACCCTTAATATGGATGTTATCATTTCCATTGTCCAGATAAAGAAATTGAGGCTCTTTATCTGGAGTATTGTTGATACAAATGGCTGAAAACCTCAGAGCCACTAATAAGTAGAAACTAGACTCATATCCCAGACTGCCTGAATCTAAAGTCCTGCACTTTCTATGTTGCCATGTGGTTGGATCATGGGGAAAAGTAGGAAATGAGAAAGGTCATCTTCTCTAAACTCAAGGTGAGACTTCTCCCAATCTTACCTCTCTTGTTACATTCCCTCTATTCCTAATTTTTTTCTCCACCCCCAAACCCCAGAATGGCCACAGTTTCAGTTTTGTGGAGTGGGCACATCTCTCCTCTTTCCATCATTCTTTTTCTGCTACCTTCAGAGACTAAAGCTGTAAGAGAGAACCATGCTCTAAAACTCAGAGAGAAGGAGGCACAATGTTCTTGAGTATAACACATGGCAGGAGTTGATCTTCATGGTGCAAGGGAGGATATGTACAGAGAAAGCAGACTCAGAGGCAGCACAGCACTGGGGCTTCTCCCCAGACACAGCTAGAACAGAGAACGATGTGGACTTTGTGACTCCACTTGTGTGAGTTTGAGTCTCGATCAGCCATATCTGCCTATTTGATGTTGGGCTAATTAGGTAGCCATTCACAGCCTCAGTTTCATCATCTGTAACCACCCACTGCCACTGGGTTGTCAGAAGACTTGTTCTCACCAGCCAGGGACAGTGCAGTTAAAGCTTATGGTCGTAGGGCTCCCCTGCCCATGAATGAAATTCCCCAGGGGCAAATCTTCTGTCCTCTCCCTCGTCTCCAATGCATCCTCTCACCTGAACCCAAAGACTCTTGAACCTCCCTCCCTCCAATCTCTCCACCATCTTTCCTCTCACTCTGAGTTCATGGCAATGGCCTTCTGCTTTGCCCTTCTCCCTTTCCTCCACCAATTTATTCTCCACTCGGATACCAGATGGATTTCTTTTAAAGTGCAAATCTATTCATATCACTTGCCTACTTAAAATTCTCTAGTCGTTTCCTCTTGCCCTCAGAATCAGTTCAAACTCCTTGGAGAGAATTACACAGCCAGGGTGTCCTCACCCCATCATTTCCTGCTCTCTAGCCAGAGTGAACGTCTCTTGGTTCCATTAAGGGGCCACACTCACTCTTGCCTCAGGGTTCTCATGATACTTTTCTCTGTTCCTGGAATGTTATTCTACCCTGCCCATCCTCTACTCCACTCACTCACTCACTCCTCATCTGGTTAACTCTTTCAGGCCATTAAATCTTAGCCTGAATCTCATTTTGAAGATGAGTCTATCCTCACCTTATATGCCAACCAAGGTCACCCAATTATGGGTGTCAAAGCCCCTTGTAAGATTCAGGACACTCAGAATGACTCATTCAGGGGCTCTCTTCACCTCTAGACTGAACCCCCATGGGAGAGGGGACCACATCTCACTTGCATCCTGCTACATCCTTACACAATGAGGATCAGAGGCAAGGCAGGAATCCCACTTATTCATGCACTCACTCATTCATTCATTCATCATTTCTTTCCATTGTGGTAAAGTGGACATTTCTCTCCTCTTTCCATCACCTTCTCTCTGTTACTGTCTACAAAAGAGGACTACGCCTTGTAATGCAAAGACTCACAGACTCTTTGAGAGTATCACCTATCAGGAGTTGACCCTTACAGTGTAAGAGATTAAATGTCTGTAAGGTCTTGAAGCCAGACGTTGGCGACGAACCCTCTGCCTTTTCCCTTCCTCTTAATGGCAGCATGTGAAATCCTCAGTCTGTCCCATACCCCTTCCCAGCAATGGGACAACATGGAGCAGGGAATGACACAAGTTTAAGGTAAGACACTGGGAGGAGGCAGATTTAAGAAAGGAGTAATGGATGAAAATGGGCAAAGGCTCAGGTGGGAAGAGAGGGGAAAGGAGGAAGTTCTGGGTGCATCCTAAGAGACTCCAACTAAATTCCCCACCTAGAATTGGACTAGAGAAGCCATCAGAACCTCTATCACCCTGTGGATTCTGGATGGTTTGGAACATATGTATTGCTTAGGACTGCGATAAAAGGCTGATTTAAATGTTTTTCCAGATTCCCTTTTTATGCTCATACAAGGCTGATCATTTTGTTTGTAGTCCTCCTTTGGCAAGCACTCATGGCTATTCATCAGAATCCATGTATTCCTTCTTCCATAGAAATAGAACTTAATCACGGGCATTTCCTGGTTCTGCCTACATTTCCCAGGCCCCCTATAGCTAGCTATGAATGTTAAGTGCATGACTATGTTTGGACCAATGGGATGTGAATGGTAGTGACATGTGGACCTTCTGCAGCATCGCCAAGCCACTGGTCCTAGAGAGCTTCTATTTCCTTTCCCATGAACAGCATCACAGGAACACCATGTAAATGAGGACAATGCCTTAAGGAATGCACAGCAATAACATGAAAGAAAGGAACCTGGGTCCATGAATGGCCACATGAAATAGAGCAGCACACCAGCCCTGATTGCTCATCTCAGGGATTTTCATGAGAGAACAATAAACTCATCTTCCTTAAGTCATGGTATTGAGGGTATCTTTGTAATAGTGGGCTAGCCATTATCCCAATTAACAGATTTGGGGCTTGTTGCTTTGTTTTCCATGTTAAATGTGTAGAGCTGGGTTTTCAAATCATTGGATAAGTAAAGCAATAAGGAACTTCCAGAATGTGTGTTTTCTCTTAATATCATATAGTAATCCTAACAATGCTCCCTTGGGACTCACTTAACCAGACAGGGCCACACAAGGGCCGCCTGGGTGGCTCAGTGGGCTGAGCATCAGACAGGGCCACACATGTTGAATATCATGCACATTGAATTTAGATGCATTTTGGAGCTCCTATGAAAATATATGCAAACCTTATATCTATATATCTATCTGTTAGAGTACAGTTGATATGTAAATGACATTCAAGTTTTGGCCCCCAAGAAGTCTTCCCTCAACTATTCCTACAGCACTAACTAGTCTCTCTTTGTGTAGCCCTGCCATGTCATCAGTCTCCCTAAGTGTCCTTCACTTGCCTGGATAGGCATCTGTGTACATCTTCTCTCCTCTGCCAGCTTGTACACTGATGCATCTTTACTCATTAACTTTTTTTTTTTTTTTAGAGAGAGAGAGAGACTCAGTGTGGAGTGCGATGTGGGGCTCAAACCCTTGACCCCAGAATCATGACCTGAGCTGAAATCAAGAATCAAACATTCAACTGACTGAGCCACCAGGTGCCCAACTCATTGACTTATTGAGGACCTATTATGTGCCAAGTACCATGCAAGGTGCTAAGGTCAGAACGATAAATGACACAGATGTCTATCCTCAGAGTCTGATGGAGGGAGAGAAAGACACGGTTCAGAACTGACAATACAGTGGCAAGAACTACTACAGTGACATGAACAAAGTAGTTTGAGGACAAAGACAAGGAGCAACTAACCACTGGGGGGAATAGAAAGTCTTCACGGAAAAGGTGGGGGTTATTTGAATAGTCTGTAATATCTCATCCAAACACCATCACATTTTTTGGGTATATCAACCAGTAATAGTCATAAAATAACACCAATACATCACTTTTATGTATACTGTTCCATTTAATCCACACAACCAGCTCTGAAAGATGGTGTTAACATTGCTCTATTTTTACAGATGGAAATAATGAGCTTCATAAAGCTTGGCTCTCTCAGGGTTACTAAGTGAGTGAATGGATTTAAGCAAAAGTCTTTGGGTTCAAAAGTATGTGATTTTCTACCCCACTGCCTCTTGGCCTAGCTTCTTGGGGACTGGCCCTTCATGCCAGCAGTTTATCTGGCTTTAATTTGTCATCTCCCTGAAATGCTGTCTTCCACATGTATCCCTAAGTTCTGTACAGTGCAGCTTTAGGAGAGAGATGCCTTATATCCCCCCAATGACTGATCTAAGTTCCCACAATATCAGAAACCTCAAGCCTGGTTACCTGAGAGACAGAATCAGATAGTGTATTTAAAAAAACTAGTGACTGCACCAATTAAACTGTTAGGGATTTAAATTTCCCACTATAATTTTCCCAAAGTCTATCCTATTAGAATGATGAAGACATTACTAAAAGCTGTGTTAAATATTCAAGAACTAAAAATACCTATAAACCAAGAATTGATTGATCCAAAGGAGACCAAATAATTTCTGAGGACAGCATATCTACCTAATTTCAAAAAGCAAAGAAGATTCACCTATAATTCAGAACAAATAAGTAACAATATAATCCTTAGCCTTGTTAACGGGGGGTGGGGGGGCCTTGGGGGGCAAGCACAAACTAAGATGACACAGGATATTTCACTAGATTTTTTAAAAATAGATGAAGCATGTTGCAAAATTGGGATTAATCATTTAATTACAAATATGTTAAAAATAGAAATTGGTGCATAAAAATAAATATTTCTCAGAGTTTACTAAGATGTTGACAGTGAATATAGTTAGGTAATCATCATTTTCTCTATTCCCTGAAACTTTAATGTGCATGTATTACTTTTACCAAGAAAGAGAGGGTGGGGGTAACCAAGAAACAGAAGGAGGTATTGAAGTATCCTAAGCAACATTAAAGAGTAATGGATGGAACAAAAAACATCTAAGCTATATAAAGCCCAGAAGAATGTCTTCAGAAAACAAGTCCTGGATCTTTATGCCAAGATTAAGGCCGTCTGGTGAATCCTATGGAACCTTTCTCAAAATAAAGTTCTTTAGTGTACAAAATAAATGCATATGCTTACAAAAGAAACAAATTATATTGAAATACAGCTCACAAAATGTTAAAACACACAAACTTGAGATTAAGTGATGTGTGTGCTTCTTTATTGATGCCTGAAATTATATGTGGTGGGCCTAAAAATAAGTAAGTAATAATAAATAATAATAAATAAGCGCAAGTGATATTTCAGGGTATCTGCCACAGTTGTAGTAGAATATGAAAGTATTTCTAAAGACAATGTCACTGGGTCACTGGCATTGCTGATACTATTGTGGTTTTTTATTCACATTCATCACCAAAAGGCATCCCAAATTTCAGTTAGCAACAAGTGAAAATAATGGTGCTGTTCTTTTTCATCCACACTCATGAACAAAGGTTGGAACCTCAGTTTCAGAAACTCTATAGAAAGACCATATTTCAGGATAATGCCATTTTAGCTAGACAGGAGAACTAACATTTGTTAAGTGCCTACTATGTACCATGAACTATAATATAAAACATCATGTTCATTATAAACCCACTTTTCCCTTTACCCTCACTAGAGGACATTGAGAGTGATAACAGGATAAGGTTGGGAAAAGAGACTCCTTTGTTGAATTAGGGCCATATTTAATAGCATTAAATAACAGCCCAAACAGCTATCCTCTGTCAAGGTGAAATTCTACTAAACAATTCACTCCTAAATTCCTATGGTCGACTACCATCAGAATCCAAAAGTTGCAAACAAGAATTCCAAGTTTATGATCTTTCTTCAAGCCGTAACTGTTTATATTTTAAAATCTAGGGACATTGGGGGTGCCTGGGTGGCTTAGTCGGTTAAGCGTCCGACTTTTGCTTCGGTCATGATCTCGTGCGGTTCGTGGGTTCGAGCCCCGCGTCGGGCTCTGTGCTGACTGCCAGCTCGGAGCCTGGAGCCTGTTTCAGAGTCTGTGACTCCCTCTCTCTCTGACCCTCCCCTGCTCACGCTGTCTCTCTCTCTCCTAGAAATAAATAAAGCATTAAAAAAATTTAAAAAAAATAAAATAAAATCTAGGGACATTGAATAGGTTCTTGGCACACAAAACAGAGGGCAGATAACAAGGGCAGCTGCCCCACCAAACCCACAGTGGGAAGGACAGAAAAGCTGCTATATAGGATGGGGAGGGAGGGCAGGAGGGAGGAAACTGATGCTCTGACAAGTGGGGGTGAGGGGTGGGAATACCTGGCCTCTCATTATTATATTCTCCAGAAGATGCTCTGGGTAGAAATGAAAGACCCTAAATTCAACAGATTTTACTGAGCATTGACCTTCTGCCCAGCAGTGATCCACCAAAGACTAACAGGATCTCGTCTCTGTCCCCAGGGAGCCCTAGTGTGCTGCAGGAAGTCATACATACAACTGGCTTTATAATGGACTTGAGCTGAGGCTCTGCAGGTAGTTCTGGATTTTCCATTATTTGGGCCTCTTCCCTAGGTCATATCAAGATACTTAACTAAGAGAACATCTTGTGAAATGTCTTTAATCTAAAAGCAAATGTTTCAATTGTGAGATCAGAGAAAACCAAAGGCCCGAGAAACTAAATCAAACATGCAAATTCAATTTAAATAGAGCAAAGAAAGCAACCGGTTACAGACAGTCATGGGGACAAATGGAGTCTAGTGGTCTATCTGGTCGCTTTATTTATTTACTTATTTACAGGGCCATCTTGATGCAAGACAGACCTTCCTGAAGAATCTGTGTATATGTAGGTAAATCTAGCACAGGAAATGGCATAAGAGTAGAGAGCTCAACAAATATTTGCTGAGTCCAAATTGATTTTCCTAAGACTCCTCTCTCTCACCCAGCAGTAACATATCCTGAGGTTTTTTTCAGCTCTCTTGCAGGCAGGCATAGCCTGAGGCTACAGAGAGAACAAGGTCAAGGTTAATTAGGAACAGCCAAAATTCCCATAATGACAGGATTCAGGACTTCTAAGGACAAATCCTCAGAGTTCATGTACTCCAAAGTTCTTATCCCAGTGAAGTGGGAACAGGAGCCTCCGGGGACACCCAAGGACTTGTCCACTGGCTTAGAGTGGGGGTGGGGGATTTAGTCAGTGATGACATGCAGGCTTCTTTGGAAATTTGAATTCCATTCTAAACTATGGAATACCTACCTGAACTTTCAAGAGCAAATCAGGAAACAATTCTGCAACTGCAGTTTCTTTGAATACACCATGAGTTCTTTCTCACAGTTCTGCATTCTCTTCTCCCTCCCTTTATTTGGCAGCAAAAAAGCACACAGGCAAGTGACAGTAATCATCACTTGGGCAACTGTCAGGAAGCGGTCCCCTAGAAGGCGCTGGGACACAAGCTGCAGAGACAAGAGTTATAGATTGTGTCTAGCCGAGATTCCCGTTGGATCGACAGCATTGTTAGTAGGAGTCCATGACGGAAGCAGTCCACAGCAACGCTGGTGTTTCATGTCTCAGATGGCCCCATGCACTTCTAAAGAAGCTAGATCCACAGGGTGAGAAGCCAGGGAAAGAGAGGGGCTGGCCCAGCCTGGGCAAGAGGGAGGGTGAAACCAAGGAGCAAGTTCTGTCTGTGGGAGGGACTAGCAGCAGCCAGGCCCTGCACAGGCTCTTCAGGCTGTAACCTAAAGAAAAGTCAGACTTTGCCCCCAAGAGGACCTCTGCAGACATCAGCTCTGACCCTACAACCACAATTTTACTACCACGAATAGCAGTCCTGCCTAATCCGAAGGGGACGCATTCCAGGGTCCCCAGGCATGCTTGAAATCGTTAATAGTACCAAACTCTACCCATACTGTGTTTTTTCCTATGTATACATACCTATGGTAATGCTTAATTTATAAGGAACAGTAAAAGATGAATGACAATAATCAATAACAAATAATCAATCAATCAATAATCAATAACAAATAGAACAATTATAAAATATACTGTAATAAAACATATGAATGAGGTCTCTCCTCTCCCTCAAAATACTACATTGAAACTTACCCTTCCGATGATGTTGATGTTGATGGCTCGAGATGACAAATGTCCATGTGATGAGATAAAGTGAGGTGAATGATGCAGGCGCTGTGACTTGGTATTAGGCACGTTCTCAGGCCCTGCTCCCGGCCCAGTGAGTCAGAATCTGGGCAGGGGTCCAGCAGTCTGTGTTTTAACCAGTGTGGATTAGACACTGCTCTAGTTGGTGGAGACACCCACAAGGACACTGCTACAATGGGCCCAGAGAGTGCGGAAAGGACCAGAAAGTTGGGCAGTGGTTGTCCCTGCTGGAGAAGGATGTGAAGAGCGTTAGGAAGCCAGAGGAGTGGAGCGCCTGGGTGGCTCAGTCGGTTGAGCATCTGACTCTTGATTTCAGCTCAGGTCATGATCTCAGGGTGGTGAGTTCGAGCCCCGCGTTGGGCTCCATGCTGAGCGTGGAGCCTGTGTGGGATTGAGGAGCAAGTCATGGTAACAGAGGAAGTGAGAGCACAGGAGACAGAAGTGCAAGGAAATTCAGAGTCCTTGGGTCCCAGGTTGGTTGAAATAAAGTGCTGTTGGGGGAGGTGGGGAGAAGAAACAAGCTCATGTGTGGGGCCTCCCCATTCCTTCTTTCCCTTCTGCCAGCTCACATGGCCCTTCTTTAATTTCATCTCTGGACGGTTCTAGATGATCAAAAGAAGCAAAAGACAGGACCAAGGGTCCAGGTCTGTAGTCATCCCAGGAAGGCTACAGTCAGTGGACCCTCAGGAGACAAGCTGATCCTGGAGATAAACACTTGGGAATCCCCAGGGGTATGATGGTTACAAGACCTAGCTGTGGAGCACCTGCCTAGACTCACGATTTCCATCCTACATGCACCAGCCCGGTGACCACGGGCACACTTCTTGGCCTCTGTTGCCTCATACGTACAATGGGGATGGCAAGAACAGAACACACATTTTAGGATTGTGGCGAGGTCAAAAAGGAGTAATGTAAAGCCTTTAGAACAGGTCTTGCGTGGTGGTATTAGCAGCAATTATGAGCTACTATTAACATCATTATTATCCCTTTTTATTATCTTTGAATGTGGTGAGATTTGAATGGATGGGGTCCTCTGAGATGAAAGCACCAATGGGCTCCTTTATTCTTTCTGCTTCAGCAGCATTAACTGAGGCCCTGACCTCTGGGGCTCTACACTGCCTTCCTCTTTCTAGCCTGCACCTCTTCTTCCCTCTCTGCCCGCATCATTGTCTTCTCAGGTAGAATCAGGTGCAACCACCTAGGATATCAGGGCATATTCGACGGGTGGCTGGGCTTGAGGACAAATCTCTAGGAGGAGAGAAATTTCTTTAATTCATATAGGAGCTGATCACCTACTGGGCATGAAATGTGGGGAGATAGAGTCCCTGGCCCCCAGGAACCCCCTGGTGGAGGTGGAAGGTGGTGATGTACACACACCACATCAGTACTGAGTGAGAAGAGCCAGGAATGGGAGTCAGAGCACAAGAAGAGACCCAAAGGAGAAAGTTTTATCTCTGACTAAACCCCCCCCTCCAGCCCACTTAACAATTTGTGTTCTCACTCTGGGATTATCAAAACATAAGAAATCTGCTATTGGAAAAGGAAATGTCAGGATAGCATGGAATTCTTTTTTTTTTTTTTTTTTTTTTAATGTCCCATCTTTTCTAATCTGGGTTTTGGAGGCAGGACCCACTGGCAGGAGGAGAAAAAGCACAATCCCGGCTCTGACAAGCAGTTCTCCTAGAGCATGATGGGAAACAGAAAATAGCCCACAAACAAAGCAACATGGGACAGAGCCACAGCTGATGCCTCCAGCGGCTTGGACTGATTGCACTTCTGGTTTCAACCCTGATCGGTTGGATAGATGGATGGACTAAAATAGAATCCCAGAATGGGTTCTGAGAGCTAAACAGAAAGAGAAAGGCCCAGAGGCACAGACAGAACTCCCCTAGAAATATAGAGGTTGTGGAGAGAGGAGGAGATACAGTGAGAGGAAGAGAAAAAAGACCCCAAATGGGAAAACCGTCAAGGAGGAAGGGCCTAGGAGAGTGGCAAATGATGGAGAGAGCTCATAACTTGCTTCTCAGCCGGTCCGAGGGAGCAGAGAAATTGAATCATGAAAACTGGTGCAAGAAGTTAGAGACAGGCCGGGAGAAGACAATGTGTCTGGTGACCCAGCCTTAGGCTTGGAATTAGATGATGATTCTCCCCAACACAACGCAGAGGTGAGTGACCCTCTGATTAGGAAAGAGTGTGTTCTAACATCCCTGAGGCAAAGGCCGTGTTGTTTTTCTTTTCTTTTTTCCAGCCCTGAGAAAGGATCCTCTCTTCCCAGAGGTCCCATTCACTGAGATGCGTCAGGGCAAACCAGAGGCTTCAACAGCATCTCATAACAGCACAGCCTCTTTGGGTAGGAGGAATAATGAAACACCTTATCGGTGAAGCAAATATCAAAGTGCAAAAGGACTGCTCAGGCAGAAAATGGAGGGAAATCACTTCCTTCTGCACCGAATCCTCACGCAAAGTTTTTTCCAAATTGGGTGCTCTTTTGATGTTGAGATTTGGGGCTTTCTTTTTCTTTTTTTGTCTTTTTTGTTTCTGTTTGGAGTTTAATGTATAAGTTGGTTGTTGTATTTTAGGAGAAACATATGGTCCTATTATTAACATAGAGTAGCTAGGGATTATGATCTCAGACCATCAAAAGGGACTCCCCTTCCTCATTCCATTTATCTTAAAAAGTAAAGTTTACTTTTTTTATTTAAAAGGTAATAAGGGGAATGTAGGTGGCTCAGTCGGTTAAGCAACTGACTCTTGATTTCGGCTCAGGTCACAATCTCATAGTTTGTACGTTCAAGCCCTGCATTGGGCTCCACACTATGACAGTGTGGAGTCTGTATAGGATTCTCTCTCTCTCTCTCTCTCTCTCTCTCTCTCTCTCTGTCTCTCTCTCTCTCCCCCTCTCTCTGCCCCTTCTGTGTGCTCTCCCTCTTTCAAAATAAATAAATAAACTTAAAAAAACTGTTAAGTAATAAATACACACTGTAGGAGAACAAAACACAAAAGAAGAGAGGAATTACCCTAGTCCCACAACTCGTAGAAAATTATTTATATCTTTTTATAATTCTTCCCAGTCCTTTTGTCCTTATGTACATAACCTTCCACTTCTAGACTTATTTCCTGAAAAATTATCATAATAAGGCTACTTGCAATTCTTTTTAAAGATATAGTAATGGATGCTGTTTTTGGCTGCCCACCACCTATTTTGCCTTCTTTTGATAACTGTGCCCATATCTTTTGGGTATTACTTTTTCATTGACTATACCTGGTAGATATGTCACTTGAAATGTCCTGTGTGCTCTTAACCACGAGGAGGGAAACTGACCCAAGTTAGGCCAATCAGATGCCGCCTTGCTGAAATTTGAACCTTGACTAAAATGAAAAAAAAAAAAGAAAAGAAAAGAAAATGGTTGAAACTCACTCACTGCAGTGCAATTTCCAAATAAGATGGTTTCCATTGTTCTTGCCACTTCCATACGCCAACCCCCTCCAGAAATGCCTTCATTCCTAAGCCTGCTTCTCCAAACTTCTAGTCAATTCTAGGACTAGAAGGGCATGACCCTGTGCCCTTTCCGCAAATTTATGTTTTGCTTCAGGCAAGAAGAATCCATTTGTGCTGTTTGCAACCAAAGAACCCTCTGTGAAAATGTGGCCAAAAGGAGCATAGGAACCAGGATACAAGGAAAAATCTGCCAACTGCTCTTCTACCACTTAGTGAGCTTTGCTGTCCTCCCAGGACACCGCATCACTGTTCGCCAAGGTCCTCTGATTTAGGCACAGAACCAATCTCTTAAGCCAGGATGCTGATGTACTAAGTTGGTTGCCCTAAAGACCTTGACTTTTCACACCGCCATGTAAACATGCTCCTGGCAATATGACATTTTAGCTCCTCCTCCAAGTAAGGAGAATCTAATTCACCGTGCGTGAATCTAGGCTGGCCTTGAGACTTGCTTTGGCCAATAAAATGCAGCCGAAATGAAGATGGGGACATGTAGGTGGTTCAGTCAGTTAAGTGTCCAACTCTTGATTTTGGCTCAGGTCATGACCTCATGTTGGTGAGTTCAAGCCCCACATCAGGCTCTACACTGACAGTGTGGAGCCTGCTTGGGTTTCTCTCTCTCCCTCTCTCTCTCTCTGTCCCTCCACGCATTCATGCTCTATCTCTCTCTCAAAATAAATAAATAAACATTAAAAAAAAAATGAAGATGTGCCCATTCTGAGCCTGGGCTCCATAACCTTGAGTGTTTCTACTCACTCTCTTGAATCCCAGCCTCCTCTACAAGAACATGATTAGGTTTGTCTGTTCGATTGGAGAACTACATGAGTCAGATAAGACATATCCTGACGCCATGCTAGACCAAACAACCCTTGGCTAAACTTCCTGTGACTGCAGATCCAAGGATTGAGTCCAGCAAAGATCAACTAAGCCCCTCCCATAGCAACAGGACTACCCAGGTGGCCTGTGGACTTGTGAGAAAAATACATGCAGTATTACTGTGTTTTAAAAAAATAGAGAGAGGGGCACCTGGGTGGCTCAGTCGGTTAAGTGTCCGACTTCAGCTCAGGTCATGATCTCACAGTTCGGGGGTTTGAGCCCCACAACGGGCTCTGTGCTGACTGCCAGCTCAGAGCCTGGAACCTGCTTCAGATTCTGCGACTCCCTCTCTCTCTGACCCTCCCCTGCTCACACTGTATCTCTCTCTCTCTCAGAAATAAATAAAACATTAAAAAAAATGTTTTTTGAATAAGTAAAAAAAAATAGAGAGAGATTCCATATTATCTGAACAAAATAATAAGGGAATATGTTATGAAAAATACCATTTAATTACTTGTGGGACAAAATTCCATCAGTTGACACTCTCCCAGAAATGCCGTAAAATACAGGATAGTCCTAGCTAACATTTTAATTGATTTAGCAGCGTTGGTAAGAACATGAGTCCAGAGAGCCGGATTTAAATCCTCATTCTGCCACTTACTAGCCATGTGACACGGAGCAAGTGTGCCACAGTGTTTTCTACTATAAAAACATGAAAATAATGGGACCAACCTCGAGGGCTAGATGATATGTAAAGCATTTAAACAGAAATATTCAGTATGACGTAAGCCATTATAAATATTATTCTTCCATGACAATTTAGTGTTCAGAGTCAGGAAGCTTGAAAAACATCAGTCTTTTATTTCCTTCCCTCCATGTGATTATCTTTACATTCTACTGGGAATAGTAGATATAGTAGATATTACTTAATATACTACTGATACAGTTGGGCTTGATTCTACCTATTATTTTTTTTTCTATTTCTTTTGAATTCCTGCCTTTTTTTGGATACTTTAAGTACTCAATTTTCTTCTTTATTAAATATATTTTTATATATACAATTTATAATGTATATTTTAAATACATATAATTTGTATGCATAATTTATAATCTATATCTTGCACATATAATCTCTAGTATGCGTAGCATCATTCTTTCAGAGGTTACTCTGAAGACTACTGCACACATGCCTAACTTATTGAAATCTAACTAAATGAACATTTCACCGGTGGACAATGCCAGGAACATAAGCCCCTTTTACCTTGGCTCCTCTTTCCCCCCCACACACCTTATGTCCAGTTATTGGTGCATATTTGAAGCTCTGGGTAGCATTGTCCTCCTCCAGGGAGGATTCATGTTGGTTTCCATCAGGAACCTAGGCTGAAAATCCAACCAGAGATTCTAAGAGGTTCAGCTGTGCTTCAATCTTCAGTCGTTACGAGAACTGGTTTGCTTCTAGCTCTTCTTTACTCCTAGTAAGAGCTTCTTTCTGGGGGCTTTCCAACCCCAGCACTATTGAACTTTTAGGCCAGATTATTCTTTGTTGTGGAATTCTACCCACTAGAAACTAGTAGCATTCTCTCAGTGGTGACAACCAGAAATGTCTCCAAACATCATCTAATGTGCCCTGAAGGAGCAAAAGTGCTCCCCTTGAGAGCCATTGTCCTAGGATGTAGCCTTTTAGGATCCCCACCAAAAGTCCCAGTGCCTGAGACTGTCAAAGTCCACTCACTTCTCTGTCCCTTTGTTGCCCCTCGGGGATGAAGGGGAAAGCTGCTCTTAACAGGGCACTTACCTCTTCTAGACCCCCTCTCACAGACCCTGGACCCACTTTCCTCCTTCCTGAGAGCTTCTCCAGGATCTTCTTACAGGTATTTGTTTGCTTTTCTAGTTCTCAACCCAAACGGTGGGTCTAAAATGACCTAGTTCATCATTGTAGAACTGAAGAATTACAATCCCTTGGAAACAAAATCTTAAAGAATTTCAGTTGAATATAGATACACAGAACTGAATGTTCTCTGCAAATTTCTTTAGTACAGGTTTACAAAGAAGGAACATGATACAAATGATAAGAGACCTGTCCTTCGAGGAGTTTGGGGCTGGATAATTCTTTGCTGGGGGGCCCAGTCCTGTGTATTATGGGATGGTCAGTAACACCTCCAGCCTCCGGTACAAACAGTAGAAGTACCTGTCCTTAGACAAATTTACTCTCTGATTGGTTTAACAGCACATGCACATTTCAAAAGCTAAAATAAAAAGACTTCAGTTGAGCTGTAAAGTACACACACAACTTCTCACCCAAAAAAGTAGGCAGTAGAAAACTGGGGAAGAAAATGTTTATTACAAACTCAATTCAATCCCCTACTTTTTACCAGCTGTGTGATCTTAGCCAAGTCAGAGTTCATGGCCTTCTACAAAATGAGGCTGTGGGATTAGACGATCCATCATCACACTCACGTCCACCCCTGACAGATGAGAAGTCTATTAGATAACAGTTTGTGATCATTTAGAACACCAAATACAGCCAAAACGATATAACATGTTTGTGAGAAATCAGTCATATCTGATTGATCTATTCCATTTCAAACGAGGTTCCTAATTGAGAAAGTAGAGAAAACTCATCGGATCTGGACCTTCTGGCTTCCAGATACATCTGAAAAAAGACATCAAAATGTCCCTCTGGGGAAACTGGGCAAGTGTGGCCTGGTGAAGGCACAGCTTGGGCTGTTTGTAACTAGGTGGTTGCCAAGACCCAAAGAGTTCTAACTGGTATACGGCTGGAGGTCTCCCAAGGCTGTCTCTGATGTTGTAACCCCAGGCAACACCAGCCTCTTCAGGCCTGTTGTTGCTCTGTATCAATGATTTGGATGACAATCAAGAAAGTATCTTATCAAATGTAGGGGTGTTTCAAAGATGGACTTCACAGGTAAGATGAACTCGAAACTGGGTTCTTCTTACTCCTTTGATGGCCACCTTCCACAGCATCACTGTGGCCTCCTTCTCCATTCATGTCTGCCTCTGAGTCTGTTCACCCTAAAGCCTGCGTCATCACCTACACCACTCGGACCCTCTGGCTTACAGAACTCTGCTCTGCATTTACTCCCCAGAGAGCCACTACCACACGACAATGGTGTGGAGCAGATTTTTACTGAAGTTTTGGAAGGAACAGAGGGTATTTGGAGTACAGAGCAGAAAACAACTTCAAATTATAAGTCAGGCTCCAAACCCTAGAAATAAATTTTCCTTTCCCCACAGAGAAGGCCTCTTGGCTTTGGGGCTCCTTCCTGTGGCTCAGCAGCCTCCAAAGTCACCCAGGCTCCTCCCTGCCCCTGCATGAGCTTCCTGGGCCCCTGACAACTTCTTGTCTTGTCTGCAGTTGGATATTCAAAATGCTGTGGCGCCTGGGTGGCTCAGTCAGTTAAGTGTCCGACTTCAGCTCAGGTCATGATCTCATAGTTTGTGGGTTCGAGCCCCACATTGGGCTCTGTGCTGACAGCCAGCTCAGAGCCTGGAACCTGCTTCAGATTCTGTAACTCCCTCTCTCTCTGACCCTCCCCTGCTCATGCTGTCTCTCTCTCTCTCTCTCTCAAAAATAAATAAAAAAATTTTTTTTAAAATGCTGCCTTATTTTACTATACAAGTGTATTCCTGTGTCTACTGAACTCATCCTTACCTATCCAGTGCCTGCCTAGGTTGCGGGGGGAAGTATAAGAGGGAGCTTGCCTTCTTCAACTGAAAGGCCTACCAAGGCATCTTCCTTTCTACTCAAGTGATAAATTTTGCCTTTAACATGTGGTAGACTTTAAAAGTTCTTCTCTGAAGCCAGGATTCTATAATTCTGTGGTTTTACTTGATTTCTTTTCAAATGGCTAAATGCTTAAGAAACAAGGAGCACTAGCCACCCCCACAGTCAAGGACGGGAGGGTTAGGGTTCATAGGCTGTGTGGATCAAAGATTCCTAGAACACAATGATGACTGTCACGCATTTGCAAATCTCCTTTCTTTGTGCATTTGTACAAACCCGAATATATGCTCATCCCAATTCAATAAACAGAAGCTTAAAATCCAGTAGAAGCATGAAGCAGTGACAGAGGATGAAAGAGAGTAAAAATGATTTAGAGGGGGGGAAAAAATACAAGCACTGATCTACAGCCCAAGGAAATGAAATGTCCACACCAGAAAAAGGAGTGGACTAAATGAGATTCAGGATTTGGGTCCCGAAATACCACCCTCCCGCTTCCCTCCCTGTTTGGGGCTGGTGGGGAGGGGCGCGCTGCCAGCAGATATTTGCATGCTCTAAGTGTTCCGCTGGGGAAGTGGGAAATATCGAGACAGATGGCTCTAGTAAGTGTGGGCGAGTCTGACGTCAAGTTTATGAGCCAAATGGCGTTTTCCGAGTTCCCCCTCTCCAAATCCCATCCATAACAGACCCAGTAACTCAAGCCATGCCCCACCTTTGAAGCCCCCCCTGGGCCCCCATCACTGTCATCTCCCTTTCCTCTAATAATAATCAATGACTCTTGGAAGTTAAGAGTGGGCTGCCGGGTGAAGCACTGTGACTTCGACAGATGTTGCTCCCAGAAAGCCATCAGGGGTCTGTAGCCCACAGACCCTGCATTCCTCCACTTACTCATCCAATACTTATCAATAGCTACCATGTGCCAGGCACTGTGTTTTGCACTAGGGAAACAAGCATCGTTCTAGAGAAGAAAGATAAAAACTATATAAATAAAATTGAGGAGTCTGGCTCCTGGCTAAAAAAAGTATGTGTGGTTTTTCAGAACCAACCACAGGTGAATTCAATGACCCTGCCTCTCAGGCCTCGTGGAGGAAAGGTGTCCTCACCACACCTGCCTGGGTGCAGCCAATGCTGAGGGCAGCCTCTGAAAGGAGACGCAGTCAAGGACTCTGGCTGCTCTGTCATACTTTGTACATTTGCTTTCCTAGCTATGCATCTTCATTCCTAGGTCTCTTTATCGGAGGTCTTCAGGTACCTCTGCCACGCCTTCTTCATGGGGGGAGAAAAGGGAAAATCTTGAAGGCAAGGTTTTCTACTCTGACTGAGTACCCAGTAGTTTTCTACTCCTTGCCCTCCTCCTCAGCACCCTCTCCTTCCACCAGCATCCATAAAACTGCAAGAACCTTTTGTTAAGGGCTCCCTCCAGGACCAGACAACCTCCATATCAGTGCTGATTCAGCCGACTCTCCACCAGGACATCATTCTATGGGGGGAGTGGAATAAGGAGGCAGCACTTGCCATGGCTTGGCCTCTTGCAGAATGCCATCATTGAGGCTTCACTGTTTCAGTTTGGTTCTCTGATGCTTTATTCAGCTGCTCCTATACCTGGCAGCTCAGCACTCTCTCCTTAGGCTAAGCTCTTGACAAAAATAAATAAATAAAATAATTACATAGACTATAATAAAATATCAGATAGAACTATGGGTGTTGTCTCAGGGTTTTGGCCAAAGCGCCAAACTGTGAACAATGGATGACAAAGAAAACTCAATCCACTCCCCTAGCAAATTCTAATGAAGGGTATAAAGGTATAGACCAGCCATTCAGGATTTTCTAAGAGGCAGCTAAAACCAGTCTTTAGTCCTGTGACCCAGAGTCCACCTGTTTCCCTCAGGTATATGAGGGAAACCCAGAGATTAAGGAGTAGACATGCAGGTAGGTGGTGAGGGAGCTCTCTGGTCCCCAGCACTGCCGTGGCACCAGAACACAGCATGGTGACAGAGAGTGGGGGCAGCTCTCAAGTATCCCAGTACACAGAGACCAGAGAAAAAGTGCAAAAGAAGAGGCTGCCCTGTGGGTGCCCTGGACTTCTGAAGTGCCGCAGGACAAGGTGCCTAAAGCTTCTGGTGGGAAGAGTGGGCACCATGGAAAACCTCCTGGCCCAAGTCATCTTGAGAGGACTGCCCAGAGGAGTGCCCCCCATAGCAGACAGAGATGGTGTGAGTAAACCACTGAGAAGGGACTGAAGGGATGGGGATTTCTGGGAGGGGAGCCAGAGAACATCCTCTTGGGTAAGAATGGCAGGAGGGAGGCCACCAGTGAAGTCTTGTCCCAAGGAAGAAACAACAGCCACTTATCCACCTTGACAGTAGACACCTGACCATCAAGGAAGAACTACAAATGGTACCAGCTACCTAAAAAGATCTTCTGGTGCCTGTCATTCCTCTCTCAGTCTGACTCTAAAAATGGCAATGGAGGTGAAAAATGGAAGATTAAGACCCTGACCACTTTTTCTTCTGGCCTCTATACACTGGGATACTGGTCAACAGGACCTTAAGTCAAACTTCAGCCTAAAAAATGGAAGACACCTTAAACTGGACAAGGAACTGAGGTTTTGACATCAAATTGGACTCTGGACTATTTCATATCTAAAAACAAGATGATCTTAATACTCAAAATTCACCATAAAAGCCATGGGATTTGCTTGTAATATCGTCCTTGGCAAATCCTTCCCAAGCAGGTTTGAAGCTGTGGTAGGTGAAAAATAAAGTTATTTCTTCATCATATCTTACCAAATATAGCTTGTTCCAATGCCAGTTAGAGAAGAAAAAAAAAAAAAAAGAAGCTGAGAGAGAGACAAACAGGGATGAAATCTGCTTTAGAAATTGCCACCTGGGAAGGCTGTGGAAGCAACGGGTAGTGACAGAAAGAGCCATCTCTGGGAAAAGGGGGAGAGAGGCCAAGGGAAAGTTATGTGCATAAGGCAGAAAAGAAGTCAAAGGGCACTAACAGAGCAGGGGCAAGGCGGAGCCTGGAGTTGTTGATGTTGGAATCAGACTGTCTGAGGTGACATGTACAGTCCATGGTCCACCATAGAGTTTGGCTCAACTCCCAGGGCGTTCCAACTTACATATGAAGATCACTTTTGCTGCTGTTTGAAGGAAGATCGAGAGCAGAAGTCAAAGTTCAGGCCTATTAGAAGGACATAATGTATTTCTTAGAAAAGGCACAATTCATTCTCAGTGGTTGATTTTCTCAAGTTTACAGACTTCAGAAAATTAGAAAGACTGGTGGCCATGGGTACTTCACGTGCAACCAAAGCAATGTATTGCAATTTAACAACAAAAACAGCAGCAGCAACAGAACAGAGAGGAAAGCGTTCTCATGAAGAACTGGCATGTGCCTGGCATGCGCAGTGAGGGCTATGTAACACGTTCCATCCATAGATGTTCACATATTTCCTCCCTTAGCCACCAGGAAGCATATGTTCCAGTAACAATAATTCTCTCACCTCTTTTCCGTCTCTATACATAGAGCTTCTGATCTCTTCTTTGACATGATTTCAATGTGACAATGAACTGTTGAGTTCTTTATGAGCCAAAATTCAATGTAAGGATTTTTTGCACAACCTACCGCAAAGAAGAGAATGAGATTTTTCTTTTAACGATTTAGAAAACAGGCCAAAAAAAAAAAAAAATATATATATATATATATCACCAATTATCAAAGAGGGTTTTGGGGAGCTTGGGTGGCTCAGTCAGACTTTGGCTCCAACTTCATCTGACTTCGGCTTAGGTCATGATCTCACAGATTGTGAGTTCCGTCCCCGCATTGGGCTCTGTGCTGACAGCTCGAAGCCTTAAGCCTGCTTCAGATTCTGTGTCTCCCTCTTTCTCTGCCCTTCCCCTACTCGAGCTCTGTCTCTCTCTGAAAAACATTAAAAAATTTTCTTTTAAAGACAGTTTTGACTCTTTTTCCCACCAACAGTTAGGCTGAGTAATCTACCTCTGGTCTTACCCTTTAGGACAGCTAACCCACGCAGACCCATGAAGATAAGCAGAAAACATGGTGTTTGAGACCATTTCTCTGTAAGCCCCACCTGCTCTCACACCCGCCCGCCTACTTATAGTAGTAACTATGTAGTGAGCTCTTGTTCTGTGCCAGCCACCATGCTAAGCAATTTACATCTATTATAATAATCCATCATCCAGCAAAAATTCTTTAAGATAACAACTATTATTATGTAACTATTTTATAGCTAAAGAAACTGAAGCATGGAGACTTTCAGTAACATAACCAAGGTCAACCAGATGTCACTGGTATCATCAATGTTTCCACTCATCTATCAGCCTCTGATGCTAAACTTTTGGGTTTGAGACCCTCACCATGACTCTCTCTACACCCCCACCCCCTGCCCACCAAATGGGATGTTTGCCTGTGTCCTCTCTAGCTCATGGGCCTTGTCTGTCTGCTTCAAGCACTAACTTGGCCCTTTGCCTCACCACCCACCATTATCTCCCATTGTGGGCTCAGGCCCTAAACTACCACTCTGTTACCAAGTAGGAGCTAATGGGCCTAGGTAGACAGCGGTGTGCTAGATCAATGTAGAGCAGTTTGTGGGAACAGGTCGTGTATAGTACTTCTCTATTATGCATTTAATGACATCATGTTGCTAGCTTGAAATAGCCACAATGGGAGTATTTACACTAAAGAAATTGGCAAACGCCACACGTCAGGGCTTTGCTGAAGGGAAAGCCACATTTACCAGTACACCATTTGGGACAGACAATAAGGATAATAACAAAACCATCCTGTAGATGGTCTTTTCTTCATAACCCTTGATGATCAAATCATTCATGATTCCCAGGATCCCATCAAAAGAAGCTCAGCTGAAATTGTATATGTAGGATCCAGTTCTCCTTGACCAGAATGAAAATATCCTTCCTCAACCTGTGCTGCTTTCCTTGCTACATTAAGAGAAACAGGCTAGGAAACTTTTTCATGCTTTCCTACATTCTGTTGAGCTTGCAAGTCTTGCTTAAAAGAAGGAGCCGATCTCAGGTGCCGAACCTCAAATTGCTTATTGGAACAGCTGCTGCTTTCAGCTGAGCAAGCAGGACATTCAAGGGTGGTACTTTCTGGCTCTGATGCTTCAGCCAGTTAAAAATTAGTGGCAGGGATAGAAAATAAGAAACAAAAAAAGAACCGGCTGGTGGTTTGATAGGACCCACAGCCAGAAGCCTCCTTTCCACTTTTAAACATGGTATAGGCTAAAGGAAAGGCTGTGAACCCTGAAATAAGAAGGACCTACATCTGGGCATTGGCTCCTCCACTTGCTACATATTTTGATGAGACAAAAAGGTAAAAGAGAAGGAAAGGTGTAATGAATATAAGGGAGCAATCTCAGGTCCTAAGGAGAAAAGACTCCACTAAGACAGGAACTCAGTGATGATTTTAGTATAACACTCTCTCACTTGTATTTTCAATATTCCCTGGGCACCCACCATGTGCCATGAAATATGCTAGATACAGTTATGACCAACAGAGACACAATTCCTACCCTCATGGAGCTTACAATCTAGTGGTGAACAGACACATTAAATGTGTAGTACAAAGAGATGTGATGTTTCTCTGTTATGATAAAGAAAATAAATGGGCCATGGGAACATGACAGGGAAGAAGTGTGGCTGCCCTAGTCCAGGAACCAGAAAATAAAGTCTGAGAGTGAAAAGGCAAACTAGCAGGAACCCAGAGCAGATAGGTTGAGAACATGACCAGAACTCATCACTTTTGCAAGTGCCTCGTAAGTGCACTAGAGCGGGCCAGACACCACGGGTTTGGAAGTTAGAGACCTGGGTTCAAATCTAGTTCCAGTAACTGACAAGCTGAGCAAGTTACTTAACCTTGGGGAGCTCAATGCCTTCATCGTATGTAGGGACAGTAATGCGTACCTTCCAGGCTTACTATTTGAATTAAATTAGCATGGGGAATCGGACTCAGCATGGTACATGGCCTATGGCAGGTGCTCAAGAAATGATAGCTATATAAAGATTAATCAATGAGAATTGTATTTTAAAAGATAAGGATCTCTTAAACTGCACACACACAGGCCACTTGGTGAGTAAGTGCCAAAATATCTATCAGCAAAAGTATTTAATGAGGCTTAGCAGTCCTGTCCTGTGTAGTAACTTGAGAGTTTGCACAGCAAGAGGCTTTAAAAGTGCTTGCATTAAACACACCCAGTGTAGTCAGCATCTGTTTGCACAAGCAGTGGGAACGGGTACCATCCTTTCCAACCTACCTTGTCTTGTTTTACCCAAAATGTAGTTTCCACCTGCAGTGACTCTATTCCCAGATTTTCTGAGGTGAGTTTCCATTTCATTCTTTTCAATAAATAGCAATCAGATAAAGGGGATTGCATGTATTTACCTTTGCAAACCTTCCTTTTAAACAAATCCATGGATCAGAAAAATAAAATCCATTGTCTAATGATATGTTGGCAACTTGATATTAGCAAAAATATGGTCATTACAGAGACCTCTATAAACCTGAAAGTCTGAGTTGCAACAGATCAATTTGATCAGTACCAATAGCTATCTTGAAATAGGTTGCCTTGTTTTTCATTTCTCTGCTGATGTATGTACATTTTTAAAGTCTACAATACTTTTATTTGCTGTACATGCGGTGGGGACGATATGCTTCAATGTGTTGTCTCCTTTGAACCTTTGCTCACCTTTAACATAAATTACCAAAGAAAGCAACAATGTGCAAGTTGACTGGTTTCCCCACTTTGATTTAGTAAGACAGGTCATAATGGTTTTGTTCCTTGGCCAGACATGTCAGGGAGCTGTTTTCACATATTAATGTGACATGACTTAGAGGATCATAATAACTATGACAAGATAAAGGAAATTAGTTAAAACTTAATTAAAACTATATGGATAACAAGTAGAGCACTGTATGTTTAGTAATGTGAATTCTTTGTTGCTGGATTGGCAGAAGAAGGAAGATGCTTTGCAGTGGGCACAAGGGTTCCCAGTCAATAATGAGCATTTCACTCTGGTTTGAAATAATCAGCTCAAAATCAGAATCAAAAGGAAATGAGATAGGTGATTCTGCTACCTGTCATCACCCTTCCAGCCACCAGGACACAATCTGAGGACAAGAGTAGAGTTCCCATCAACCCAGAGATTGGAAGCTCTAAGTCAGTGGTGACAACATTTACACGGGCTTATTAAAAAGCTGGTCCCCTGGGAGTGCCTGGGTGACTCAGTTGGTTAATTGTCCAACTCTTGATCTCAGTGTAAATCCTGATCTCAGAGTCCTGAGTTCAGGCCCCGCATTTAGGCTCTGTGCTGAGGGTGAAGCCCACTTAAAAATAAATAAAATAATAATAATAATAATAATAATAATAATAAAAGCTGATTCTCTGGATCTGGATCTAATCCTGGGCATTCTGATTTGATGAGTCTGGTGTGACAGGCCTGAAATATTCATTTTTAGCTAGCACTAAAATGTGTTAAAGTCATTTCTAATAAAAGTACATTTGGTTACAATAAACAGTGTGGAGAGATACTTTGAAATTATGTAAATACCTGTTCCTCATTAAGCTTTCTACCTCATGGTTTTAGCATTCATGTGGATGAGTCTTGTCTGAAACAATGATCACTGTCATGGTTGAAAATGGTGGTTTTCTAACTTCTACATTTTTTATAGTTGGCGTTTATTTCCTTCTTCTATATCTATGAATTGGGATACACAATTTCTTCCTTGTTTCTTTCTCTATATATTTGTTGGGATTTTACTATAAGGAAGCATTCCCCCATTGACTATTGACATTGACATCATTCAATAGGTGACCAATTCATTACTATCCTTGACTTTTAATGATCACCTTGTCCCATTTTTTACCAGAAGTAGCTTTCTGAGCTGGATCCCGAAAACTTTTAAGCATTTCCTTGTTTTTCTGGGCAACAAGGTGCTCCAGGCTTATCTTAACCTTCCCTATAATCAGACTTTCTCTAAGGAGGCCTCACTCCTCTTCATGGGGGTCAGTATTTGGAAAGAAACTGCTGCATTGAGAAGGACCCAGCATCACTGCTATGGCATTCCTGCCAAAAATGCATATCCTCAATCAAATCATGAGGAAACATCAGACAAACTAAAACTGATGTGTGTTCCACCAAACAAGGGGCCTGCGCTCTTCAAAAATGTCAATGCCTAGAAAAGCAGAAAAAGGCTGAGGATATGTTGCACGTGAAAGCAGATGAAAGAGACAGAGAAACTTGATAGGAATCTTTAAAAACACCACATGAAGAATTTGGGGGACAATGGGTGAAATTAAAATTAAGACTGTATATTAATAATAAATAATATTTTACTAATACTAAATTTTCCCTTCTCTCCATCACACTTCCCAGTGCACTCACCAACTGGCCAGCAAACATGGAAATGTCTCTCTTCCTGGCCTCCTCCTCCTTTCCATGCAGGCCTTTCTATCCTTCTTATCATTTCCCACAACTGGAAGGGAAGAACATGAAGTTCAAAACTCTAAGCATAGCTATTTTTTTTTTTTAATAGTTTATTGTCAAATTAGTTTCTACATAACACTCAGTGCTCATCCCCAAAGTGCCCTCCTTCATGCCCATCCCCCCCTCCCCCCCACATCCATCAGTCCTCAGTTTTTGTCAGCATTCAAGAGTCTCTCATGGTTTGCCTCTCTCCCTTTCCCCCACCATTTCCGCCCTTCTTCTCCCCCTTGGTCCTCCGTCAAGTTCCTCCTAATC
>NW_024082934.1:0-64266 GCF_003009895.1 Hyaena hyaena
ATAGAGGAGCACACTTGTGGGGATGAGCACTGAGTGTTATGTGGAAACTAATTTGACAATAAACTATTTGTAAAAAAAAAAAAAAAGAAAGAAAGAAATGGGTTCACTGCCCCATTCAGCCTCTAGAGTGAGTTCTTTTCAGAAAAATTCCTTTTTAAATTACATTTCAGTGATCATTTTTCATAAGGAATTCACCGAAATAAACCTCTGTTTTGACCAAGAGCTGGGAATTTCTCACCCATTTGGGTCATGTAATCAACGGCCAACAGAAACCTGGGTGATATAAACCCTTTGACATTTCCTGCGGGTTTATGACAGCATATGCAATAAGGGCTGCTTTTGTTGCTTTTGTTTTTTTCAACTTTACTGAGATATAATTAACAGACACCACTGTGTAAGTTTAAGATGTGAAAGGTAATGATTTGATACATTTATATGTTGCCAAGTGATTACTGCCAGGGCAGTAGGAACAATTCCATCCTTCACATAATTACCATTTCTTTTTTGTGGCAAGAACATTTTTAAAATTTGATTGATTGATTGATTTGTTTTCCATTGAGTTTTTAAATTAATTTTTTCCTGAAGAACAAAAGGTAGTTTGATAGGACAGCTGAAGAAAGCCAGAGATTGTCTCTTCTAGAAGGCACAATGTGTCTTCATACATGTTTTTAGCACTCCTTTGCTCTGCTGTATATCTGTATCATCATTAATATTGCGATTAGTGTGCCCATACATACTTATATCTACTGAATAAATGGTGTTTATTTTACTGTTTTTACGTATAGAATATTATATTTACTTTTTATGTAATCAGTTTTTTTCTTGTTTGTCTTGTGTCTCAAGTTTACAAAGGTCTTCCTGACTTTTCTTGACATCATGTAATTAATTTAAATGTAAAACTCTACCATAATTTATTTGACCATCACCTCTTCCTGGACATTCAGTTCATTTTTAATTTCAGTATTATAAATAAGACTACAATAAATATCCTATCAACTAGGTTTTGATATATCTTTATTTTCTGAGTATAAATTTTTGGAAGTGGAATTATTTTGTCAAAAATGTATGCAATACTTAGATACATATTGATAAACCTCATAATTTTCATAGTTGCTGTATATTAGTAAGTTCAATTTCTCATTCCAAAGTATATACCATGTTATTTGCCAATTTAATAGATTGGAACAGCACTTTATTTTTATTTATTTATTTTTTTTACAAATAGTTTATTGTCAGGTTGGTTTCATATAGCACCCAGTGCTCATCCCCACAAGTGCCCTCCTCCATGCCCATCTCCCCCCTCCCCCACACATCCATCAGTCCTCAGTTTGTTTCTCAGCATTCAAGAGTCTCTCATGGTTTTCCTCTCTCCCTCTCCCCCACTATTTCCCCCCTTTTTCTCCCCCTTGGTCCTCCGTCAAGTTCCTCCTAATCCTCCTATACGTGGAAACATGGTACTTGTCCTTCTCTGCCTGACTTATTTCACTCAGCATAACACCCTCAAGGTCCATCCATGTTGCTACACACGGCCAGATTTCATTCTTTCTCATTGCTATGTAGTATTCCATGGTATAGATAAACCACATCTTCTTGATCCACTCGTCCATTGATGGACACTTAGGCTCTTTCCATGTTTTGGCTATAACAGCACTTTATTTTAATTTGCCTGTCCATGGGTATGACAGGTTAAACCTTTTTGTATACTTCCTAGCTTCCTGATTTACTCAACACATGTTTCCTTTTTTGTAAGTTTTGCTGATTTTCTATTGACATGTTTGTATCTTGTTATTTATTTGTAAGATAATGAGCTTCTCATTGGTGAGATGAAAGCTATATGGATTGGCTAAAACATTTGAGAAAGCCTCCAGAGCCTGGCCTGAAGAGAGCCTGACAGTCTAGGGTGGGCTGCAGACCTGTCTAGAGGTCTGACCTGCCCCTACATAGCACTGATTGTAGCCACTGGATTAGAATTTCTGGATGCCTGATAATGACGCAGTAATTTGGTGCATCTACCTCAAGTGAACCTTTTATGCATTAGAATCAGAGTTCTGTCTTGTTTTCTGATAAGACAGCTGCTAGAACAGTTTTATGACCTGTTTTCCTTACTTGTTAATAAATATCTAGATAACGAATAACCCATATGCATAGCAGACTTTGGTCTGAGACTCACTTTCCTTCTAAGAGAATAATCCTCACTTAATCCCACATTTCTTTGGCCATCACTATGAAGAACATAAAGTTGTATATGAGGAGATTGCTGAGATCAGTCCTCAGGAGAGATCTGTATCAGAGCCACCAGTGAGCATTTTGAAGATGTTTCTGTACCTTCATTGGATTTTTTCTAGATCTATAAGGAATGAGATCCATTTTACCTACAGGTGGGAGAGGAAACTCTCTTTCTCCTTGTTGTCTTTTTCTTAGGGGAAGGAGAAGTTGAGTAATTTCAGGTCACTTGCCTCTCCAGCTTTTTCTCTCTCACCCTCTCTCACCTGTTCACCTCCAGTTTGTAAATAAACAACTAAGAGAGGATGTCTGTTTTCTGAAATTATACCTAACAAGTAATTCCCAAGTCCTGCAAACTCACCACTGCACTTTATTGAAGTTGCTTCTATTCTCTTTGTGGGTTGATTCTGAACATTGACTTGAATTCATTTTCAGTCACCCCCTTCCCCACCCCCTGCAGTTTCTTTATGGTTTATAAGATTCAAAGCATCAAAACAATCTGTGATGGTGATGCCTGCTTCCCACCCCACCCTATTTACCTGCGAAAGCATCACCTCTTCAGCAGAACTACCAATCCTATTTTGGGTTTATTTTAGAAAACCAAGCGTATTATATCTGGATCCTCATCATCCAGGAAGTGCCCCAGACTTCAAATGGAACTTTTAAAAGTGTGTTAACAGAGCAGTTATTGTAATGGAACAGATGAAAAGAGTAAAACTCCCTTTTCCCTCAAATTCATAAAAATCAAAAGCAGAAACAAGTTAAATGCCCTGTGACTCACTGTGAGATCTGATTGCCTGCTTCTGTTTCTGCTCACAGTCTTTGCCTGGGAATGAGAGGCCTTCACATTTTTTATGTGGTCATCCAGAGATGCATTTATACCAGGAAGTATGCCTAACGTTGATCTTCTCTTGGTTATCTGAGGCTTGGGGTCTTGGTGATCCTTCTGTTGCTATGAGGACCTGAGGAGAGAAAGGTTGGCCTGGTTCTTTTTCTTCTTAGCATCAGAGCCTCATGTGGGCAGAAACCAATCCACCCCTGAGGCATCAGACACAGGCCACTTGGTTCAGTACTAATAGTCACACCCTGACTGGTCTCACCTGTAGAAAACAAAAATGTGTGTCGTGACTGTGAGAATCCCCACTTCTTCCTTGACTAATAAGTTGCTATTGAAACTCAACCACCTGAGCTTTCCTTCTGCTGTTTAAGATTATGATTACTATGCAGATATTTCTGGGACAGGGGAAGATCGAGGATGAGGTGGGTGGAACTAACATTTGAAAGCCTCCTTTGTGCCAGGACCTGTCCTAAGCCCATTAGAATTTATATCTCCTAAGAATTTAATTCTTGTCTCTCTGTCAGGTAGGCATGGTCTCCCTTCTAGAATGGAGGTGATTGGGTCTTGAGGACAATCAGTTACTAAATGGTGAGTTGAGGATTTGAGCCCAAACCTCCCTGACTCTGGAGTCCTTGGTATTTAGGAGAAATACATGCAAAACTGCTACCAGTCATTTATAGTTTTGTATTGATTTGAAGATAAATTAGAGGCATGTCTGACTGGGGAGTGTGAGAAGCAGAATGATAACTGATGAAAGAAACATCTAGAGGAGCTGAAAACAATTCTTCTCTTCCTTGGAACTTTGGTACAGAGCCTAGGTAGGACTTTCTGTCCGCCAGCGTTCACACCTCTACTACCTGCTGCCTGATCCAACTAAGGATGTTCTGAGGGGGAAAAAAAACTCATTATGTGCAAAGAGCAACATCAAGCAAAAGTCTTTCTGGTATGCTCCAAATAATATTGATGATATATAGGAATTTAGTAAATGAGGCATGAATTTGTGATAGAATAAACCGCTCATAACCTGCCGCTGTGTAACTAGGATTTGGCAGCTTAACCAAACAAACATTTTTAGGTTAGGAGACCAGGGTGTCAGGAGAGACTTGGAAAGTGCCTCACATTTACATTTGTGTCACTCTTTAGGTATGTTTGAAGTTTGAAATAACAGATGTGTCTGACTTCTTTGGTGGAAAGAGCCCAGGACTTGAAAGGAGAAGACCAGTATGGCAGTCCCAGCCCTGACACTTACTAGCACTGCAGGGGGAAGCCAAGCATGGCTTTGAGCTCAGGCAGAGTCCTAGACCCCATCAGATCCCATAGGGTGCTCAGAGGGTGTAACACCTCAGAGTTTGTCTTGGCCGGAGGCAATAGAGCTGGGCTTTCATAGTACCCAGACAGTCAGGTCTGGGCTAAAGGCTTTCAAGGACCTGCTGAAAAAAAGAACAAACCCAAATCCGAGCTCTATCACTTACTAAAACTGTTACCACAGGGAAATTTTACCGAATCTCTTACTTTTCCCATCTCAGATCATCATAGACTAATTAGGCTCAAAGGACAGAATGAATGTAAATGTTTACACATTTCCAGGAACCTAGTAAGTACTCAGTATTCTGAACCTCAGTTTCCTGTCTCTGAAATTATTCGTCATAATAATCAAAGTATATAGGTAAATAATATCATACATACTAAGGTAAATTTTATTATTCCTCTCAGTTCTGATATCCTATGAAATCACAGCCTTGTCTACAATTCCTAATGTGTAAACACTACTCTTGGGAGGTGCTAAGAGACATTTTTGTGGGACTGGAGGTGAAAGCAAATTGGTCCTGGGAGTGGGGCCATTGGTCCCCTTACCCTAGAGCTAGCAGACCTCCACACAAAAGCCTTTATAATTCTAGACCTGCCTGGGATGTCTATTTTCTGTGAATAAAAATAATGATTGCATGATTTTTCCCTAAACATCTATCAAATCTTGGTCTTGGAGTTCATCATCATGAACCATAGGAGGGAGAAGCTCAACATAACAAATGTTATAGGATATGTCCTCTTCATTGGCCCCTGTATCTCCTTTGCAATTTATAGAGAATAACTGCTTCTGGAAGCATATGTGGATGAAAGTCCTGTTAAGGAAGACAATAGCAGTGACGAACCCTGTGTTGAACAGCCAGGATTTGGGATGAGGCTGACTGTGTATCTATGTACCTATCAGCTATGCAAACAGACACAGAAAACAGAAATATCCCATGGTTAGAAGGATACCCAGTAGTCATTGGGTTTGAATCAAAAGGACCTATAAACCATCTAAAAACACAAGTGCAAATGAGATATTTTGATGTCTGAATAAAAGTTACCTACCGTTTACCTATGTCTGCGTCCTCATGGCAGAAAGTCAAATCTGAAGGAAAGGACTCTTTCCCTACATGGGATGAGTACAGCTTTGGGAATTTGAAGCCATAGTTTATCTAAGTTCGACCTGAAGACAGACCAGTTACAATGGCAAAGAGTAAGCATGCACTTTAAATAGATTTTACCTCTCCCTAGGAACAGAGGTGGGCGGCCCAATATGATTGTACCAAGATGGTTATCCTAAAGGCTTGTTGAATAAATTAACTTCACTTTCACTCCATGAGGTGTGACGTTCAAGAGCATCACGCATCATGCATTTAAGAGTTCAGTATAGCAGGACAGATTAGATGTTTTTCATAAGCATCTTTCATCTCATTAGCACCTGAAGTAGGTATCAGTGGAACAGAAGGTATTTTGCATATCTAGGACCAATGAGTTCACTGGTGTGGCTGAAATAAAGGTGAGACAATCAGTGTGTTGAAATGTGAAGAGACTGGTTTAGAGAAGGTCACAAATGCTGCCAGACTAAGAATTCGTGCTCTCTCTTACTGCGGAGCCTCTAAAGACCTTGAGGATGTGAACTGGAATGAAGAAAGGCGGTTAATCTGTCTCTGCCACATGAAATGATTTGGAAAACATAGGAAGCTGAGGACATGAAGATTGGTCAGGAAACAGTTGTGATAAACAAGGCTGAGGATGCTTCGTTGGGTGGAAGGGAAAATGGAGAGACGGTGTATTGAACGGAGCTAGGGAGGGGTTTGCCTGGGTGCTTGTGTCTAGGTGACAGATGACAGGAACAAGCAGATGAGACCAGCTTCCTGCCTCTGTGGAGGAGCTTGAAATAGAGACCACTGGCTGCCTGCAGGAAGCAGACAACTCACCAAAGTGAGTAAGTCTCTTTAGTACTAGGACAGAATTTTATGTCGTCATCAGTGGACAGAAGCCTGGAGAGGCTCCTGGCTCTGCTAACACCTTCAAGGACATACATACTCCCAGCAACGACCACCCATCCTAATGATTTCTGGAGCAGCCAGAGATTTGAAAATCTTCTCATTTTTCCATAGAACCATAACCCCCATTTCTAGGAAGATCCAGTTTTTTACATGCGACTTCCTTTGCTCCCAGACTTCTGGGGAAGAAACTTCTTTGTATTTGACCACTTCCAAAACCCCCATTCTCTGAGGGACAGCAACAGCTGGGCTGTCACCAGGGCTCACGGAAACCATAGTACTGAAAACAGGCAAATGAGTTAATAACCATTTTAGATTTCTGTGATCACCAATAGTATATAAAGAGTTTTTAATGTCAAAAGTAATATGTGGGGAGAGTAAATCAGTTTGAAGTAAACATTCATATTTTTTCCATATAAACTTCTCAAAAGTAAATATGAACTTGTAGCCAAAATATCCATTAGTGAAATAAAAGCAGTAATGAGAGGAGAAATAAAGTGCTCAGCATAATTCTTGGTTTGTGATCAAAGAAATGGCACCCACTGTTAATTATAATTTAAAGGTCATAAATTCCAAGAGACAAGGTCTAACTTCTGTTAGACATAAAGGCCTAAAGCTCATGAGAGAATCTGCCATTGGAATGATGATTTGAAAAGCATTTGCATAGCGGGGATGGGAGAAATGATGAATGAACATTTCCATACATGCGTGCAACTGCAGCTTGTATGTATGTTAATCATACATGCAAACCTTCAAACCCAGCTCTTAGGAATTTGGAAGTAGTGGCATGAGTAGACCAGAAGACCCAGAATGATGTGGGGTCTAAGAGGTCAAGGGAGAAAAAGAAGCCAAAGGCCTCACCAACTGAGAAATATAAAAAGCTGAAAGGCCACAGGGAAGCAGTTCACAGATGTCCGTCTAGGCTGTTAATCATATCTTTTAGTCCTGGGCCCTGGGAACTATGGACTGACATGCTCGGAGTTTACAAATCTAGAGGTCTAGAGCATGCAAGACTTCTGCCATTGCTTAATCCTGTTTCCTGGGCCCTAGATCCGAACTCATAAAATGTGTAGTATTTATTTAGTATTAGACCATGTTCTCAGGATGCTTTTTCTGGAGCTGTTTTGAGACCACATAACTGCAAAAGGTTTTGAGATGAAATGCTAGCCTTGTACCCAGGTTGGCCTGTCATTCTTTCCACTTAAAGCCACTGGTAATATGGTTGCAAGATGTATTTTTGCCCAATTTTTAAAAGCCATTTTCTACTTTCCAACCACCAAAATATGTTGGGAGTGTCATAATTGTTTTTCTCTTTGGAACTTTAGAAAATATTGTTTTTATAATAGAAATAGCATTTCTTTAATTTTTTTTCTTTTTTTAATCGCCAACGGCTGCCATACCAAACCACGGACTTGGCTCATTTATATTTCCAATTCTAACTTGTGCTAAAATTTCTGGCAAAAGAGTGTTGTGGGACTGCCCAAAGTATTTCTGAGAAGAGTTATCTCAGAGGCTAGTCAAATGAAAGACTAAAAAATTAAATTGCACTTCAATGCATTAATTCAGGTAAAGCATTAAGAATAGAGTATTGCTTGTGGCAAACATATATAAGTGCTGGTCATTATTACTAGGCCCTTCAAAGATGATGTAGCATCAGAGGCCAAAGTGGAACAAGAAAGGTCACCTATTCTTAGGATAAGTGTTCCCTAAGGATCCCAAACAAATGATTGTTAGAGTTTAGCAGACTTCCAGGAAGCTGTTAAAAGATAAAATATAAAGGTACTTGGAATTAGCATAGAAAGAAAATATTGTCACCCTGAAAAGAGGATGATATTCAGGAATTTATATCTTCAGAAGCTGTCAAAAATGTGAAAATAAATGAATAAGTGAGCCTCCATTTAGGGTTCTTCCTGTTTCCCTTCATTTAACCGCCTTAACGGTCTCCATGTTTTCTTTCGGTAGGGCAATGCAATTGGAACGTTTGTATATCAATGATATGGTTTCTGCAGATCATCAGTAAATATTTGAACACATATGTGTACACAAGTTTCCTCTGAGTTGTATGAAAATCACTCTAACAGTTTAGTGTCAATTGTGAACTTCCCTCATTTAGATCATTGCCAAAGGTAGAAAGAATGCATCACAGAATGTCACATAAGGAGAAGACATAGGATGCCCTCCCACAATTTACAAGCTAACAGTGTCCAATCTAACCAACGAAATAATATCTCTAAGAATCTTGGAAAAGAGTTGGGAGTACCAGACAAATGTTGAGAAAAAGATGAAATAGGGTAAGAACAGATAGGATGTTTTGGGGTTAGTGAAACCTCCCTGCAGACTGACTATAGCGCAAGACATGACCTAGATCCTAAAAAAAATTGTGATGAGAAAATAAACACGACTTTCAGCAAACCTAGTCTATCTCTTACCTAGAACTCCAACAGCTTCAAAGAGCCAACTTTTGTAAAATATTACAAAGGAAACGGCCAGTTCTGACAGAGAATTATCATAGCCCATTCCTTTGAAACAGCCTCAAACCCTGTCATCCCCATCAGTCATCCTAATGGGTAGTAAAGATTTAAAACAAAACAAAAACAAAACAAAACCAAGAAAGAGGATTATGGGAATACTTTCAGACCTGCCAAATAGAGAGGTAAGGAGAGCCAAAGAGCCCTTGTGACAGGATAAGGAAAACAGTGTTTAATGAAGAAGAATATTCATGTCAGGAATTTGGAAGATGAGGTTCCAAAAGTAGGTCAAGACATAATTACAAAAGACCTTGAGACCTTAGAAATGAAAGTTCCAAGTTTCTCCTCTTGACTTGGTATTGAGTAAAAGATTTGTGAGTTAGAAGGGGGATAACATATTAAACAATATATTTTAGAAAGACTACTCTGTTTGGTAGTGAGTAGGGTGTACTACAATGAAAACGGGAAGACTCAAGAGCAGAAGAGAGAAGGCTGGTTCCTGTTACTGCCATGGGCCATGCACAAGGGCCTGGATTTCATGGTTCCCTGAAGCTAGAAACAGGAGGTATCATTCTTAAACAAAAATCACATGGGTGTTCTTTTATTTTTTATTATCTATTATTTCACTTTTTTTATGGAAATGTTCAGTCACATGTAACATAGGGAAAATACTGCAATGACTTCCCAGTAACTAATACTAAACTTCAGCAATTATCAATATTTTGCTGATCTTGTTTTATTTATCTCCCCCTACAACCATTGTCATATATTTAATTTTACCTTTTTCTTTTGGAATAATTACAGACATAAAAAATTGCAAAAATTATACCAAAAATTTCCATATACCTTTAACGACATTTCCCAAATGTTAAAATTTGCCACATTTACTTTGTCTTTCTCCTCTGAGCTTGGTTCCTTTCACTGTCATATGATGCTCCATTTGTCTCATATTTGGCCAGTGTGAGCCCCTGCAAGCTGGATCCTTGATCCTCCTGACATTCCTCCAGCATTCTTTGAGCACTGATTCTTTTTCTGACACAATACAGTGTTCCAGGCTCATGCACTTTCCATGCCACAAGCCTAGAATCAAATGTTTCTTCAAGGACTCTGTTCCTTTCAGTGAAGAATGATATTTAGAAACCAAAATATGAGCATTAGAGGTGTGTGTGTGTGTGTGTGTGTGTGTGTGTGTGTGTGTGTATTTCATTTCTTTTGCTGCTAGGACCTCTCATCAGACATATCTAGAAAAAATTATATACCTATCTATATCTAAATATATTTGTATCTATTTCTGTATGTAAAATTATGAGTCCAGACTGATACCTCCATTTCCAATCCACTACTACAGGATTCATTACATCCTCACCCCCTTTGTAATTTCCTTTTCCAACAATGAGAAACCTTACTCTTATCTACAATATAAATAAAATCATGATTTTTATGACTTACCCCCGATGACTCTATAGAATAAATTTGCACATAGCTTGCTCTTTTTGACCTGCTAGACTTAATTTCAGCAGGGAAGAGGAGGGGGAAAAATGCCCACAACAAGCCACAGTTTGGCATATACATTCCTCTACATTTCTAAACACAAGGCAAACACAGGGTGAAATGTTTCCAGGGCAGTTAAGGACTAGAAACCTCACATCTGTCCTTGGATGGGAGTTTATTTTCTCAGACTGAGTCTGGGTTTGACATTCCAGCTGCTCGCCCTTCCACAGCAAGTGGATATGGAGAAGTCTGCCACCAGCTGCTGATGGACAAAACAGCTGCCTTTACAGGTTATAAGTCACAGAGGTGGTTGGATGGCCTCTCCACTGCCTCCATCTTCTCCCCCTCTTGCAAATAACAACATTCACACATCCTCACACAAACAAAGGGTAAACAATTTTGTTTGTTGCTAGGAAATCCTGTTGGGAGCAAGAAAATCTCCCTTAAATAAATTAATTAGCCAAAGTTTCCCCTTAGATGATAACTTGTATGAACATCAACTCAAGCATGGTTATTTTGATTATTTGTGAATTGTTGCCTATGTGGATTTGTTCAGCTTCCTGAGAAGTTGGGTGAGTAAGCACATGATCTGGATGAGCTGACCATCCCTTTATTTCAGTATGCTTGCCTATCGAGGCTTATTTCCACTCACTAAACAGTGCTTATTGAGTATTTTCTTTGTGTCAGACGCTGTGTTAAAGAGACTTAAAGAGTCCATAGTCTAGTCACCAGGAACAGAAGTAACACCTCTTTCTCTTAGGAAGAAAACCATTTCTGGTGGCCTTAAAACCAGCACCTGAAATGCTATGTTTTAGATGCTGTTGAGCAGTTTTCCCTATCTTCAACATCTTTTATGGTGCTTCAAGTTCTACCATTAGGGCTTCTTTTGATTCTTTCCTAAAGGCTTTGCCTTTGAATAGAATTTCTCATTATAATATAAGCACTTCCTGTAGCAGGATCTTTCTCTTAAACCATTATACAGATGATATATACAGATTGATACAGATGATATATAAATTGTATATTTAGCAGTTAACCTGGAGCAAGGTCTTATGAGTAGGAACTCCTAAGAAAAAAGGGAGGTCAATTGGAAGACAAAGGCAGAGAATCCTAGCTGACACCATTACCAGTTTAATAATTTTCTGTCTCCAAGATGCTAAGTTAACTGATAACAGTCGATGCCTTTTAAAATATTGTCTATAATTCAAAATATGTGCTTTGTTTTGTCACTCCATGAAAAAAAAAAAAAGGAATGTGAGGAGTCTAGTCAGCTGCTGCAAAATGAAGACAGATCCCAAATTTAGATCCACACATAATTTAAAAGGGATTGATTTTCTTATACTTTTACCCTACAAAATCTTCTACAATAAACTTATATCATTCTGTTTTCGTAACAGAATGAGAGGGACCATCCAAAGTTACGGATCCCTACTGCCAAACTGTATGTTAGCATTCTTGATTGAAGTCACATAAACACATTGCAGCTAGCTTATGGGAAATGTGGTAATTCATGGAACTGAAAAAGATACGTGGATAGTTCTGGTTGGAGGCAATTCTTCATAGTTCTCTCCATTTTCTGCATGTCTTGGAAGCAGTGGTAATTGTTGCCTTTATGTTTACCTTTTCAGGAATGTATATAGTAAACAGCTAGTGTCTCACTCTGGAACAAAGGGCAAGCCTAAATATTTCCCATTATAAAAGATTCAAGTTCCCAAAGCTCTGGGTTTCTTTTCTGTAATGCAACTCACTGTGTATATAGGTGTCACTTGGTGCTCTTTACCATATCATGTGAGAACTGGTACTTGAGGAATGGGCACAAATAAATGCTGATACTCTGGCTACTATTATGGGGAATGTATAGTAAAATCCTTTTCTCTGAACCAAGAGTTTCATGTCTTCTACTTATCATCCATTAAACTAGCAGGCCATATTTTCAGCTTGCAAGTAAGATAAAACCTCAGACTCTTCACAGTTCTTGTTAATTCAAGGGATCAAAGAAAAGGCTGACTACTGGAATCAGGGTCTCCTATTTATCCCCTCCAAGGCCATCTTTCTCTCCATATCTTCATGGGTTGAATGTTTATATCTCCTCAAAATCCATATGTTGAGGCCTAATTCCCAGTGTGAAGGTATTTGGAGGAGGGCTTTTGGGAGGTGATTAGATCATGAGGGCAGAGCCCTCATGAATAGGATACATGTCTTTGTAAAAGACGCCCAAGAGAGTCTTCTCATCCCTTTGACCATGTGAGGACAGTGAAAAGATGGCTGTCCATGAACCAGAAAGTGAATGTGTTCTCACTAGACACTGCTGACACCTTGATTATGCACTTCCTAACCTCCAAAGCTGTGAGAAATAGTTTTCTCAGATATACCATCTGGTCTATGGTATTCTGTTATACCAGCCCAAATTGAGGAAGGCAATACCTCATCCATTTCTGCCTATTCCTATCCAGTTCCATTCTGTAGACAGAGAAAAAAAAGATGGCTTTTGTCAGTCCCAAATATCTGTTCTCTCAGCTCCATAGCCCAGGGCTATTGACTTTCAGTATCTGCATATTGTTCCTAGGGAAGAACCTGGCTTAATCTGTGTCACATTCCCCCTGAACAAATATTTATTTAAAGGCATAACCACGATATGCTCCATAATAATATGTTTCTGGAAACAGTGTTCTTAAATATGAAAACTCTTATGAATATATTCTTCTTTTAATATGTACAAATAATGAAAATATTATTACAAATTATTCACATTCAAACTTTATTTTTTAAATATATCTTTGTATGCCCCTCAATTTCCCCCTCTCTTCACCCTCCGTATTTAGTTATAACAAATATCTGGCAGCAGAAACCAGAGCAGCAGTCCTCAAATGTCGGGAAGGTAAAATAAAACTGACTAGCTTCAATTAAATAGTTAAAAGAAAAAGAAATTGGGTGAAATAGTCCTTTGGGAAGGATGATCAGTCAGCAAGTTGGTTTTAGGCAAAACCCTCTAGAGCCTTCCTTCTTGGGTCTGCTTTGACACGCATTCATATTCACACTTCTTTCACTCCTTCATTTCTATATACGTCTCTAGCCCTGATAAGCTCTTGAGAGAATAGTGACTACTCCAAATGCTTCACATACATAGTACATAGTAAGTACTTGCTAGATACAAAACTTGTTAATATCCACAAATGAGAAGCTGGCCAAGTTCTTCTGGGGATTAGCAGAATGCTTGCAAAGGAAACATGGAAAGACAAAAAGATTCCCCAAATTCCAATACATATTATTCCAAATATATTTTTACAGCTAGAAAAGAATTACATAAGTTCCAAAGATTTGAATAGACTTTATTTTCCTCTTTATTAATTCCCAGTTTTCAGTTCTCAAAACACAGCTCATTTAAACCAGTTAGAATAATGTTTCCTATTAAATTTCCTGAAGATCATTGAGGTCTCATTAAAATAAGCTCTACAGTCTCTGTTTGGAAACATTCTTCTTCACCAGTTTTTAGTTTTTTTCAAATCCTTAGTTCAAATACTGAAACTCTTAATGAGTCTTTGTTTAATTTTGATGGTAATATTAAGCGGGTGGTGATAGCTTGGCATTTTTGTCTGGTTTCTCATTCTTATTGCGGCCCTTTTCTCTTTGTTAAGAGAGAAGAGAGGCCAAGGTCCTGAGATGAAGCCTCAGGACAAAGAAGGAGCCAGTTTGGCTTCTACATGATCAGTGAATCATGGTATTCATAGATCTCCTGGGGCTCAGGACCACTGGCAAGCCAGCTGAGGAAAAGAGCCTCAGCTTCTGTGGAAGATAGAGCCAGCCAACAGGATAATGATGGATTAATTTCATTGGCCTCGGTCTGTTTTTCTTTAGTGGATTCCTACATGATACATATTTGTACCCATATACACATACACACACACATATATATACATACACATATATACATACATATATATATACTTAATGTATACATACAGATATTTACATATTTATACACACACATATATGCATATATATGTCCTTAAACCTGCTTTTAAAAGATGATGAAACTATGATGATATTATACATGATGAGGATACTAGAGTGGCCTCAGGAAATAACTTCTGTTATGTTGAATATCTCCTAACTACTGGGAACCTCAGAATTCCCTGTAAATCACATAACGCTAATAATGTGACCTTTTTCGAGAAGTGTTATCTGCCACATTGGGATAATCATGGCTTTACATTAAATCAGCCTTGTAGACTCCAGTTTCTGGAACATTTAGATTTGATTCCAAGGGTAACTGGTACATGTGATCTAAACCACATTTCCTCACAATATAAAGTCTAGTATGTGGTGTCGTGCAGGGTAATCCAGAGGGAATCTCCTGATTCTCTCATACAAACATCTGAAGTGCTTCCATTAATGACACACCCTTCTGTGGAAGTATTTTGACTATTTGTTCTTATTGACAGAGAAAGTAAGACTCACCCCAATGAACATTAGCCAAGAAGTCAATGTGTGTCATCTTTACAGATTTACATTTAAGAGCCTGACTGTGTGAGATGTTAAAATTCTGAAGGCCTATGCAAAAGGGCCATGTTATTTTTTTTTTACCAGTGTAACTAATCACATAGAATATTTTGCTGAACTACAAACTGAATATTTAATTGTAGAGTAAACAAATCTAATCTGGGGATAATTTTCAGCTCTAATATGGGGATAATTTTTGATCAAAACAAATACAATCTTTCCACTGAACAGCAGAACAGAAATTTATCAGCAGATGTTATATGTCTCAGGAACTAAAGTTTACCAATATGAGAGATAGACTTTGGAAGCATTAAAAATAAGCCTCACAGAAGAAAAAAAAAACACTAACAATAAAAAAAAATTTTCCTGATTGGAGGTAAAACATTCAGTAAGGAGAAGAAACTCAAAGAAAAAAATAAAGAGAAAGAAAAACTCATTGCTTACAATCAGTTATGAGAGATAGTTTTTATATGCTCATCCAGTTAGTTAAATAAAATCTTTTGTTTTTCATTTACATACTAGGAAATATTACCAAGTAAAGGTAATTAATAAAAGATGGAACTAATCTAATAATAAATCAGAAGGTTCAAAGAGTGGGGACAAAAGAGAAAACTAACATATGATATTACTCCTACTTTTAAAGATTATATATGGAGCCCACACATTCACTTCTTTATAGTCCTGATTAATCTCAACAACTGATAAATATTCTCGGTACAGGCTTGTGAATGATAACAGAAGCAAAAAGAGAATGTTTGGCCAGGTCATCTAAGACTCACTATGTTTAGCTACTACAAAGTATCCCATGGATCTTTACTCCCTTGTTGAACTTGAGTGGAACTTTGATAAGACCTTAATACTTTCATAGGCCGAGTATCTGTGACCTAGGAAATAAAAGTTGTTTCTTCCCTAATATAGGTTAATAATGGATAAATGATAAGGAAACTAGTGAAGAATCTGGTTGTACAGAATTCCTTAAAATACGTAATCCCAACTCAGTAAAACTGATATACCTTAGTTACGTTTTATTTCTGCACCCTCTTAAACTTTTCTCCTTTTCATGTTCTCTTTTCTTCTGAAATCGACCTTTCTAGGTATCTTTAAATTGTTAATGCTACCAGGTGGGAGGAGAGGTAAAACTGTAAGGGAGTCAGTCCTCTGGAAGACTGAAAAATCCACAGTATTTTCCTCTGAAGGTGAAAACTCTACTCCTTGATTGCATTTAGAATTCTGCAGCAATAAGCATGTTTAACAGACAGTGGCTGAAGCACAGTGGGGGAAATGACCTATCTGTGCCCGAACAAAGGTTCTTAGCCTGTATGGGGCAGAGGGATAAGTGTTAAATCTAGCAGGCCACTGGGGAACTCTTTCTTTAGGGGCCTATGAAGGAAGGTGGATTTTCCTACTGGCTTCTGCCTGCACACATACGCTTCTGACCCCTTCCTGGGTCTGCTTTACAGAGCTAGAACGGCTCCTCAGATAGCATTGCCTTGCTAGGCCAACTCAGCCTTCTGCAGTGGCAGTTTTATAACTAGTGACCTTTTTTTCTTATGAGAAGTGGAAACCTAAAACTCTGAGTTGCATCCAGGTCCTGGGTGTGTTTTTCTGGGGCAGACTTCTCTAGGCACACGTGTGTGTACCATTCACACCTGCACATCCTTGCACTGCCCAGTTCTAAGAATAGGAAGCCAAACGCCACATGAACACTGGGCAGGGAAATAAGGCAGGGAGAACAGACAAGCCCTGGCGAGGTGTCTCTAATGCCAGGGCACACATGGTGCCCTGGACTGTCCAGAGGAGGTGTGACACTGTTTACCAGGGAGAGTGGCTGTTGCAGCCTGGCTCCCTACGCCCTGTCTGGCCTATGAAATTTGATCTAAATCACAGGACTCAAAAACATATTACTCTGACCACAATTCACATTCCGTAGGAGGAGACAGGATTAGAACATTTCTATTCTTGCCCAAGGCTGCTAAATTTAAAGCCAATATAACTGTTAACTGCAGTCTTCCTTCAAAAGACCAAAAGCAAGCATCATTTGCTGGTGGCACAATGCTCTGAAATACCACCATGAGCTGAATGGTTGGGCAAAGGCAGACGAGAGGTCACCAACAATAGTCCTAAACTCACAGCCAAGGCTGCCAGCAATGCCACTTATAGGGAACACCCCCACTTAGGACTTCATTGATAATACCCCCGTCCACTCATTTATTCATGTATTTCTTTACTCATGTATTCCTTTTTTAAACAGTCATTTATGAAGCTTCTGTTATGTGTAGAACATAGAGGTGAACCGTCTCAGCCCTTGAGAGGCTTATAAAGGAGACAGGCACACATATGAAGAGTAATGGTTCTCTATCACATTAAATCTGCTACCCTAATGGCTTCCCTCTCTCACTTCTGCACCCTTCCTCAGTTACTCTCAGCTCTAGAATCTTTCATTTCTTGTTCTTTTATGAATCTTTCTGGGGTGCCTCAGTGGCTCATTTGGCCAAGCGTCCAACTCTTGGTTTCTGCTCAGGTAGTGACCTCATAGCTCGTGAGTTCGAGTCCCCCACTGGGTTCTGTGTTGATATTGAGGAGCCTGCTTGATATTCCCTCTCCTCTCTCTCTCTCTCTCTCTCTCTCTCTCTCTCTGTCTCTCTCATTCTGTCTCTACCCATCTTGTGCTCTTTCTCTCTCTAAAAATAAAGAAATAAAAATTTTTAAAAAGGATCTTATAATTTGAAACATAGCTCAAAAGTACTGTTTAGTCTTTCTCCTCCAGGAAGTCTATCTGGATTTGTGAGACAGACCCAGGAAGCATTTCATAGCAAACTTTACAATTGCTTTCCTTTTCAGCCGCCTTCTCCAATCCCACCCTACTCCCATTTACCATTTTTCAACCAGCCTTTTTCTATGTCAAATCATTTTTTAAGTTATGTTTCATTTCATGAGGACATCAGCACCTTGACTAGTTGTCTCCAACTCTGTCATACCATTTGGGACTTTCAGTGACTTAAATCTGCTATCAAGCAGTTGGGAGACCTGTTTCCATTTATTTGGACAGGTATCTGTGATGGACATCTAAGAGGGAATCACCAATTCTGCTACGTAGTGTGAGACCACTAATGAATCCTGGAGAGAAACATGGGAAGGAATTATAGCTATTAAGGACAATCATTGGGCTTAAATTTTATTTCTGCCGGTCCATCAATCTGAAGGAACTAAATTCTAGGGATTATTTTCCTACTCCTACTTAAAATAATATTATGGATTATTAGTATACAGAGGCTGAGACACCAAACCCCATGTCTAAGGAATGCCCCTGAATTTACTGCTCAACCTGTACTTTAATAAATGTTGCCATGAAAGCAGGACCCCAAGAGTCTCATTCCCTACCTCTTTCCTCTATCCTTCCTATAGCTGACTTATTGAAGACTAGTAAAAGTTCCTGCCTACAACATGTTGTGGCTTCCTCCCTTCTCCTGTACCCACAACAGCTGGTATAGTGGGTTAAGATTTGGGGTAAATCACCTCTTGGGCATGTAGTATTCAAAGCTCCTTGCTCATTTCTCTGTGCCCTTCTTTCATCAGAGAAAACAAGGGCAAATCATCAGGGAAGAGGGAGAAAAGACTGGAGAATTAGACTCATGATTGAAGTTTGGAGAGGGTCACAGCTTGAGGAAATGCTGAGAAATTACCTCTTAGAATAGAATCCTAGGATGGACTAAATATTATTTACACAGAAATAAAATTTTAAAAAAGCTAAAGGAAAGAATTCGAGTTACTTGGAGTTGAGTTGTCAGTGAAGAATTTAGCAATTCTGCACTGTAGTGACCTGCACCAGGAAGGCACAAGTCTCTGGCCTGGTCCCTGCACCCCCAGGCACAGGTTCCGGGCTGGCCCTGAAACAAGAGACTAAGCTCCCAGCACATTGAAATTGCATCAACTGAAATGTTATTTTCTGTCCATGGAAAAATTATAGCAAAGAGATTAAGATATGATTTAGTACATTTCAAAGGAAAATAAACATTTATTGCAATAAATAACCATAAAATAGGTCTAATAATACTGTAAAAATACTCCCATGAATAGGGAAAATTGTGAAACTTCTTTTTCATAGTGCTCAAATTTTCACAGAGCATTAAATTAATGACATGGAATTTTGACTGCTAATTATATGTCTGGGTTGCCTCACTGCATGGCCCCATGGCCTAGCTCCTGACTCTCCGTGTCCCCATGTCTTTCTGTGCACAGTGGAGCACTTCTCCTCTCCTTCCTCGGTGAGCGTTTTCTGAGATGAGTAAAGTAATCCAAGGGTTTCATCCCTTAGAAGACATGATACTAACAGTTACAGGTTCTATTTTCATACACAATCCCTTCTGAATAATCCTATCCCCATTGTAACTCCACCGAACAAGCACATACAATAAACAAGAAGGTGCAACAGACTAAATAAAGTGACAGAGAGACAAGTATTGAGTTGGTGGCAAGACTCAGTATCTGTTCACCAAATCACTTCTTTAACAATACCACACTTCATTGAGATAAACACATATGAGTTTCATAGGATACCAAAGGCAGCCTCAGATACCTTTCTTTTCCACTCCTTGGCAACACTGCCCAACTCCTCAACTCAGGTCTCCCTTTGTGGTGCCTTCCCTGTGGACCTTATATAATTCACCATTATCAACTTGTGCTTGTTCGCATGTTGTCAGTCATCATTTCTGGCTGCACTGTCAAAAGCTCTGTCTGGAGGCCTTTTGAGAAGTGTCATTTCCCAGGCTCCAACTCCTGAAGTCCTAGCTGCCTTGATCCTGGGTGGGACTGAGGCAGCCTTGATATTTTAAAGGCTCACCAGGTGATTCTAATGTGCAGCCTGCCTGGGGAGTCTGAATGGTTGACGCAGCGAGGGAAGTTCAGTTATGGATAAAGAGAGCTAAAAGAAAATTACTGATGCCCTAAATATATACCCTGCCCAAGGAATCACCTGTGTGCAGTAGAGGCATAGTTGTGTCACTGAATGGTCCAAGGTGTATCTCAACATGTTAGCAAAATCTGTTACTTGCGAGTGAATTTCTGCACTTAATTCTCTGCTTTTGGGTAGGCTGACCACATAATTTATTCTTTACACTAGTGAATTATGAAAATGAGAGTGAATTATGCTGGAACAACCAGGCAAACTGGGACATAAAAGCCACCCAAATTATGGGAGACTTTTATAATTCGAAAATACTTACAGACTTTTGGGGTACAACTTATTGCTTCTTGAACAGATTAATTTTCTCATTTGTAAATTGACGTAATAATAGCTACAAGCTGGATGGAAGTTTAAATGTGGATGTTTATAAGTTCTATATATAAAGTTTGTTTATTACTGTTTGATCCAGAATACTTGCCACCAGAGAGGCTGAGATACCAGAAAGTGTTAAAGGATGCGAATTAACAAGTGTTATTCAGCATTTCCTTCCTTTCTTTAGACCCCACAGTAAATTTAGAAGCCAAGTGAGCCAAAGGAAGGAATTCATATATCTCTGTCAAAAGTAGTACCTCCATGGTCTATCCCATCACGTGTTACCCATCTAACCTATCAGGCGTCTTTTTCTAAACATTCTGCTCACATATTTCTTCAGGCACCAAGGAGAATTTGCAGTTGCAGTATTATGGTTGGAAAGGGCTTTCATAACTGTCACCAATACCAAATATCTACATTCTGTTTCACAAAGTAAATGACATGTAGTAGTTTAGTGAAGGCATGGCCTTTAGAGATGCCCACCACTGCTGGCTTTATTTGCTTGGTAGTTTCTTCACTTTGCTCTTTCTATTTGTTCATGGGTAAATGAGGATAGCAATATTCTTGTCCTTAGGTTATCTAAGGATTGAGGTGGAAATATTAGAGTCTAGAGCATGGAATGTACACCACAAATGGCAGCTCTTGCTATTATCCTCACTGTCAGTGTTGACTCCTGATCCTCTCAGTAACCCATGAAGGGAGTAGAGCAGGTCATGCCAGGAACACCTGTAGTGAGGAGCAAGGGGAGATGAGACAGGAAAGGATGATTGTTCCTATTTTACCAATGTGATTGGATCCAAAGCTCAGGTTTATTAGTACAAATCAGAAAATAAGTCTGATAACTTCACCATTAGGATTCAGGGGTAGGCAGACTCTTACTTCTCATCAGTCTTGAAGCCACGGGGCATGGTTTACACAAGGCTGGCCAGAGGATCTCCTTTATCTGAAAGCCCCAGGTTGATGGGATAGCAGAGCAGTTATCACACAGAGCCACAGCCTTGGGCATGGTAAGTACCACCATCCTCCCTTCTATCACCCTGTCCTCTGAGAGTATTTTCCTAACCTCCCTGGCCGTGCACATTTCACTTCCATGTGGTACAATTCTTAGCATTTAGCAAGAAAGTAGAATATCTCCCAACACATTTAGATAATTAACTTGCAGTGCTAAAATATTTTTATCGCCTAAGCCCAGGCTAGATTGAGAGTTTTCTTTTTTTCCAATACAAGAGAAGTAATTGAGAGAAGTGGCTAAGTGCTATTGCAGGCACAATGAAGTCATTAAACTGGCACACAAAAAGGCTGTGACAGACACAGATGGAAGAGGATGAATGAATGTCAGGAAAAGACATCAGAGGCTTCCACTATGAGATCAGAAAAGACCAAGGAAGAAGTGCCCCTTCTCTACCCTCTCCCAGGGGCATGAAGCAGGCAGGAGTGCCATTGAGTTTATGCAGTCTACATTGCTCATGGACTTTGATGTACTCCTTGCAAAAAGGAGATGCCCTTCATATCAGGAGTCACTCAGTGGACAAGTGTTACCCATCCACCTGGTTCATAGATTTCTGTATCTAAGTCACAAAGGGTTAGTTGGTTTGCCAACCGTAAGAAGTTTGTCACCAAGAGTGTAAGAGGAACAAATCACTATGTTCTTGTAAAGAATCTTTTATTCTTAACTAAATTTGAAATTGCAAATCTCAAAATAAACATGAAATTAGTCTCCTATGTGGCACAATGCCCTATAATTTTCAGCTCACTGGGATCTATAAATTTAAGCTTTTGAATTCACAGACAACATTTAGGTTGTAAATGAATTCCGTTGCCGTGAGACCTGGCTATAAGATTAGGTACCTAATCTGAACCTACTGCCGAGGATTGTGTTGGGAGAAAGTTGGGTGCCATGTTTTCTCACACTGTCAATTTATGCCCTCTTCGAAGGATAATTGAGTGTAACTCTCTTGGTTGACCTCTTGTTCTAGATAGCTGTGGAATTTTGTTCCATGCTAAGATTCTGGTTTCAAACCAGAAGCATGTGGGCACATGTCTGAAACAAATTCACAATGAAATAAAGGTCTACCACCTTCATACGTGCTTCTCCTTCTGAATCCAACCTCCATTTCTCCTTTGCTCATTATTTTCGTGTCATTATTTTGTTCAGAAGCTGTATACATTGTGGAATTTGAATCTTACTCTCTCTGCTAGAATACTCTTTTGATAGAAAAGTAGGGTGAGCAAAGCCAATTAACCACCCAGGTCGGTGGGCTTCAGCCAAAGAGAGCTGCCAACAAAATACTGAGATCCATGGAAAGAGAAAGGCCATAGAGTTGGAGCCATGATTCCTCTAGGTCACTTATAATGAAAACACGAATTTAGCAGAGCCTAGGATTGATTTATCATGCTTCTCTCCCCTCATCTTCTCTCTTCTTTCCTTACTTCCTCTCCCTTTCCTGTCCCTGCACACCACAACACTCACACACACACCTCAGAATTGGATGAAAGCCTAATGGTAATTCCATACCAACGTTTAATCTGTCCAAATTACCAGGTTCCCACTGCCATATGCCAAGGTACCAGTGAGCTTTCTGGTGCCACCCAGCAATTCAGAGTGGTTATGACTGTAAGATGATAGTCGTGCCCTTGTTGCAGTTTGCTTTATGAACTCCCTTGCTTATGGCTTTTTAATGTTGCAGTAATGAGCTCCTTTGTGCTGAAATGGAGACCAAGAAATGGAGAAGGGATTCCAGTTTAAATGGGGAATGGAGAAGAAAATAAAACACCCATTTTCAAATCATAAGGCAGGAGAAAACAGGGGCAGGAACCGGTTGTTAAAAATATTGTCTTTATAAGATTCATGGCAACTAAAAAATTACTTTATATATAAAAGATACCTACATTCACCGATTGAAGAATACATAAAGAATAGAGCATGCATTTATGGGGGACTTTTTTGTTTGTTTTACTTTTTAGTTATAAATCCATTCTTCATAAAGTTTTCCTTGACTAGTCATTTCCTAATTTGACTATTGAAAGATTCTCCTACAAAATCAAACTATGAATTAGTTGAGTTAAAGAGGATAGAGAAAAAACTCTTCCATAGCTCTTCTTTACATAGCCCTTAAAGAGTTACCCAAATCCTCTTATCATCAAATATAATCACCTTTGTCATGTAGAGAGCATGGCCAATATCCCACCACACTTGAAGATTTCTTCAGTTTCTTCCATGAGGTCTTTGTCTTTTAACTTCCTTTGTTATCTTTTCCTATTCTTTTATTCCATTAATGTTCACACACTAGGAATAGAGCAGTGATGAAAAAGAATAAAGCTCCCAGCCTTTATTTGAATGGGAATAGAGACAGAAGAAAGAAATATAAGTATAAAGAAAATTATATTTACAATATATTGAATGTTTTATGGTGATCAGTTAAGGGAAAAAATACGATAAGGAAGGGCTGTGGTGATGTTGTGTGTTTGCCCACTTCAGTAGAAGAGTCCAGGGCCACCTCCCTGAGAAAGTGGTCCCATCTCCACAGCTTGTCAGAAGACAGGTGATATCCCCATGTTTGTTGTTCTTTGAGGTCTCAAGTGATCCTCAAACAGAACAGTGTTCTTATTTGACATGTTCTGTGTTCAGTGTGGCAGGCACTGTGGGAGAAGCAAAGAATTAACAAATAAAAGATATTTTTTTTTTGGCATTTTGAATAGCTTCCACCTTCTTGAGGGGAGAAATAAAGTATAGGAATCATCATTTACATTAAAAAATCAACACAAATCACACTATAAAAGAGCAATTTGCCACAGGCTGGGTAGTCAGAAAAGGCTGTATCTAGTACCTTGCTTATGATCTGAGCTATGAAAGAAATGACATGAGTAAAAAGAAAAGGACATCAGACGGGGGGTGGGGGAAGAACCAAGGCTTCTGCAGTTTCCAGTTTCTCAACAGAGTTTCTAAATTATCTATGGGTTAATGCCTTTGGATCTTCAAGATAATTTCCAACTAGTTTTTCCTAAGGCTCTCTCCTGCCAGCATACACTGTCTTCTTTTCTCATGCCTAATTTTCTCTTTGGCGGTTTGGATTAATCTGAGTTCAGTGTTCAAGACCATGTTCTGTTCAATTTTATTTTTTCTTAGCTCTTCATGAACACCAGGCTCTGCATAGGCAACCAAAAAGATAAACAAAAACAAAAACAAAACAAAACAACAGTGACTCTCCTCTCAGGGAACTACTAAACTGATAAGTGACCTAATAACTATACAATTATGGCAGCTAATGCTCACACTTTCTCAGAATGTACCCTTCTCTGATTTGTTAGCTGGGCATATGATCATCCAGAAAAAAGCAACATTTCCAGTCTCCTTTGTAGGTAAAGATAGCCTCAGTTCTGGCCGGAGTGGTTAAAAAAAAAAAAAAGAAAGAAAAAAAAAGGGGGGGGGCACCTGGGTGGCTTAGTCGGTTAAGTGTCCGACTTTCGCTTAGGTCATGATCTCGCGGTTCGTGCGTTCGAGCCCCGCGTCGGGCTCTGTGCTGACTGCCAGCTCAGAGCCTGGAGCCTGGAGCCTGTTTCTGAGTCTGTGACTCCCTCTCTCTCTGACCCTCCCCTGCTCACGCTGTCTCTCTCTCTCTCCTAGAAATAAATAAAAAACATTAAAAAAAATTTTTTTAAAAAAAAGGATATAACTCTTTCTTTAAAATCTATTTATGGTTGATTTATGCTTCTGACTATTACAGAACCCATATACTTACAAGAACAACTAGAAAACTGGATAAAATATATGAAATAACTCTCATATATTAAGACAATAGGGAGAGCAATCCTGTGATCACTGACAAAACGGAAACTGAGGTGAAGACTACTATTGGCCTTGCTTTCTGCCTGTAGAAGATTGACTGAGGGCGATGATCCCCAGCAAGTACATGACAGTTTTCTGGGCTGAAAAGACAAACATGGGATTTTGGGAAGGCTGAAGCAGAAACAGTTTGTAGGATGGTGTATTGGAGAGGAGCATTATATGCAGAGAAACATTCATAAAAATCCCTTTATGCATGTATAAAGTGAAGCACAAAAAAAAAGCAACTGCTAGGAAAAAACTGTCAAGGAACCATAGAGCTTTAACTAGAATGAGAGATATTCAAACTCTTTTCAGCTAGAGTAAAGAAACCTCTGTCAACCCTCAGGAGACTGAATAAAAAGCCTAGAAGGGCCATAGCTTGGTACTATGGCTGAAGTTGTCCTAGAGTAAAGTCTACTCTAAACCATTCCTAACAAAGCTTAAAAACAAACAGTAAATTTAAAAACAAACTTGTAAATGCAAGCTTCGCAAGTAACTTAATTACCTAACAAGACTACTTCAACAATCTTTAAAGGAAGAAAACATAGTAAACACTCATGCATAATATGATTTTCAATAAAAATTTGCCAGATAAGCAAAAAAAAAAAAAAAAAAAAAAAAACCAGCCAGTCGTTATCACAAAATAGAAATTATAAGCAGAATCAGAAATGACATTGATGATGAAATTAAGAAAATGATTTTAAATCAGCCATTACAGATGTGATCAATAGTTCATAAAGAGCATGATCATAATAAAGAAATAAGCCAATAATGAAAAAGAACTTCTAGAGATGAAAAATACAGTATCTGAAACAAAAATGTATTTAATAGAATTAATAATTTTTAATAATTTTAAAGATGATAATTTTATAGTAAATAATTTTTTCAGGCAACAAAGTCCAGTCTGTTTTATTTCTAATCCAAAGATTGCAAGTATATGAAAATTACCAGTACAAAGTTAAACACATCCAGATTTATTTGCACAGTGCTAGGGAAATTTGAGTTTGATTTCCGTTGTGTAAAATTTTGTTATGGGATCTGGTTTTGTTGTATAACGGACAGAGGTCATTGTAACTTGATTATCCCACCCCACATGCAATTTTCTGTCCCAAGGAAATAGAAAACTTGGGGGTTTAGCACACATGCAATAATGATGTTCAAATTACTTTACATTTTAGTAAGAATGCAGCTGTCCCACAGCTTGGAGAGAGGGCAGAGAAGTTATAGGACAGCAAGGCACCACATACTCAGAAAGGGAACCACAGACATGAGAGGGTTGAACAACAAGCACGTAAGGACCCTAAGCATTTGTGTGTGTGAGGATAAGGAAGATACTTCAGAAGAAATACTGCAGAAGAAAAGATCAGTGAATATGAAGACAAAGGAATAGAAATTATCTAAACTGAAGTATAAAGAGAAAAAAACTGAAGCAAAATTGAAGAGACTCAATGGCTTGGGTTAACATAAGACTCTAACATATGAGAGACTGTTTTCCTGAAAGAATTGGAAAGAAAGGTACATAAAATGTTTTGAGTAAATGCCAAAAGAATTATGACCTTAATTTTAGTTTCTGATTGTTTGCTAATAGTATGTAGAAATACAGTATACTTCTGTATACCGACCTTTATCTTAGTCCTAAAAGCTTTGTTTAAAAATAAATTCAGGACTCATAGGTGGAGGGTGATGGGCATGGAGGAGGGCACTTGTGGGGATGAGCACTGGGTGTTATATGGAAACCAACTTGACAATAAACTATTTATAAAAAAAAAATTAAAATATTAAAAAAAATAAATTCCAGGGGCACCTGGCAGGGTAAGCATCCAACTCTTGATTTTGGCTCAGGCCATTATCTTATGGTTCATGAGTTCTAGCCCTTTGACGGGCTCTGTGTTGACAGTGCAGAATTTGCTTGGGATTCTCTGTCTCCTTCTCTCTCTGCCCCCCCCCCGCCCCACTCATACTCTGTCTCTCTCTCAAAGTAAATAAAGACATAAATTTTTAAAATTAAAAAGTAAAAGGGGTGCCTGGGTGGCTCAGTCGGTTAAGCGTTCAGTTTCAGCTCAGGTCATGATCTCGCAGTGAGTGCGTTTGAGCCCCATGTTGGGCTCTGTGCTGACATCTAGCTCAGAGCCTGGAGCCTGTTTCAGATTCTGTATCTCCATCTTTCTCTGACCCTCCCCTGCTCATGCTGTCTCTCTCTCTTTGTCCCCTCTCTCTCTCTCTCTCTCTCTCTCAGAAATAAATGAAATATTTAAAACATTTTAATAAAAAATTAAAATTAAAATAAAAAAATAAAAAAATAATAAATTCCAAGTGATTTTCTATATAAATGATCATGCTGTCTGCAAATAGAGGTCATTTAATCTTTTACTTCCTAATGCCTCTTGGGTTTTTTTCTTGCTTTATTGCACCGGCTAGGGCCACCCGTACAATACAAGTGATGATAGTGAACATTCTTTCCTTTTTCCTTATAATAAGGGGATATATTCAGTCTCACATCATTGACTATGATGCTAGCTATAGGTTTTTCACAGATACCTTTTATCAGGTTGAGAAAGTTTCTTTCTCTTCCTAATTTGATAAGAATTTTATTGAAAAGGATGTTTTTATCAAATTTTATCAAATGATTTTTTTGAGGTGTTGTTCTTTTTCCATTTTACTCCATTAATATGAGCCAGGATTGGGATGATTAACTGTAAAAGAGCACAAGGGTATTTTCTGGATTGATATAAAATTTCCAGATTTTGATTATGTTGTTGATCAGAATTTGTCAAAATTCATCTAACTGTAAACTTAGGATGTGTGTGTTTTTCTATAAACTCTACAAAGTTTATTTAAAAATACATCTGGAATGCATTTTTTTCTACTTAATTTTGTTGTATCTTCCTCCACCCTGTTGTCTAGAATTCATGGTAATAACTAAAGCTCTGGCTGCCATCTTATACCATGAGGATGAGGGCCATTCCTGGAAGCAGGCTGTTTCCGTGGTCTCTGAGGAGTTACATTGCCATATCTAGCCCTACACCGCCCACCAATTGTTTTAACAAGAAAAAAGTGAACATCAAAATTTTAAGTCCCTGTTATATTTTGTCAAATCTTATTCTAAACAATATAATAAGTGAGTAGAATATAGTACTATAAGAATGTGATGCAGAGGAAATGCAGTAAAGGACATTCAGTAAAGTTCACCTTGAGTTACAAATTGGATTTCAGTAAAGACTTCATTGTACTGAGAGGGAAAGAGTGATATTGGAAGTGAAACTTAGGAGTGAATATGATTCCAACAGATAAATGCGGTAGAGTGTATTCCAGGCAAAAGACTATTAATAAAACAGGCACATAGATGAAGAGAAGTGGAAGCCTTTAGGCAACATGAAAAACATATGGGCAGAACAATAAGACAGAGGGCTAAATAGTTGCACTGGAGAGCTCTGGAGGACCTTGATGCCAACATGCAGAGTCTGGATTTGTTAAGCTATAAGAAGTCAAGAAATGTTTCTGAGCAGTGGAATAATAGAATGGAAAATATAATTTTAAACAATATATTATTGTGGCAACCGAGGCAGAAGAAGATAAGCTAAAGGAAAATGGAAAGCAAATAAGAAGTAAGACCTTAAGTCTAGCTGAGACATAGGACATATTAAGAGGACAAAGAGTAGGAATCGACTAGAATAACAACTTCGAATACTAGGCTTGGTTTGAAGTTAAGTCTTTTAGAAACATAAGTGATTATTTCTGACTTGAAATAAAATCATCTTGCCTGTAAAATTACTTGGTAGTTGTTTCTTAGCGTGAGGAAGGCAATATGAACAATAATACAAGATAGAAATCTATTAACATAGTTCACACGAGGAAATAAGGGCCTGGATCAGGAAAAGAAGTAGGACAATGGCCTTTAATGACTAAAGAAAGAAGATCTGAAGAATGATAACAGGTAGGGGACCCTGAGTAAGGGGGAAGTCAAGACTGGCTTTGAGGGTACAAGCCTAAGATGACCAGCTAACCGGGGGTATAATTCCTTCACCCAACCCTGGGATGTGACACGCCTCTGCAGAGAAACTAAATTATTCTGCCTGTGCTGAAGCATTGAAAGAGACAGGTAGGAAAACTTGCAAAATAATGGAATGAGAGTAGAAAAGGAAAAATCATATGGTGTTAGATTGAACTAAAAGTATCAAGGTATACAAATAGATACAGATGTAAATATTTCCCAGCTTCGTCAACTGCAAGAAACTAGAGGCAATGATTCTCAATAGGAATGAGCATACTAGCATCTACATCCTGGTATCTAAACACCATTCCATTTTTCTCTAAAAGGCAACTAGTGATTCTTGGAGAAATGCTGATGCTAGCCTTGGGACAAAGTTTTAGGTGGTCTTAAAACTTCTTGTTGCGCCAAAAATTAAGGAAGTGCTCAAAATCTGATAAGACCATATCAAAATGACACAGAAATCAGCTTGAAGGGGCTTCCCATTGGCCAAATTTGGATAATTATGAGCATCAAAGTAGAAAGTGTCAGTAACGTATTATAACAGATTGAGTAAGAAAATAAATTGATGAGTTGATACTTGTAAGAACAAATGAATGAATGAATGTGATGAAATGGAAGAGGGTGCCCTCTTTTACGAAGCAGTGCCAACTAATAATGTAGAAGATTTGATAGAATGTAAAAATCTTTATTTTGCAATCATCATAGTCATAACTGATTCAGCAATGAATCATCAGTGGATGCTGAAATCATTGGTTAAAAGATTGTCAGGAAGCAGAATATTCTTAGTCTTTGATACACAATCTCAGAGAATCACTTTTTAATTATACAGAAAGAAAAATAACTTTCTAAAATGGAAACCTAGAGTCCACCAACTTAATCACCTGATTCAACTTAATATTACTAGTAAAGAAACAAACTGATATCATGTGACTTATTTTAGAAATGACTTGAGAGTACATTATCACCTATGTAGCATTTCTGCCATGTGTTTAATTTAAACCCAGTCATGACGAAACAACTATATAAATTCACATTGAGGGACCTTCTGAAAGACAACTGTTCTGGACTCTCCAAAGCAAACAAAATTGATGAATCTAAATGAAAGCTATATGAATATTTATTGAGCTATAATTGTAACTTTTCTATTAGTTGGGGAACATAACACAGAGTAAATTCTCAAAAAAATAAAGAATCAGTAGGCCCTGAGTTAAATGCCTACAGTATACTCACTCATGTTAATCAAATGCATAATGTTTCATGCATCTCCATTTCATCTCCACTCCCATTTTTAGGGGTGCTTATTTTCTTGTTTTCCACTTGTGGTGCGGGTGGAAAATGTGTTTGCTAGATGTTGAGTAAATGAGACAGTCTTTACTATAATTAGTAAGAAATTTACTATAATCAGTAAGAAAAATAAACACATATATAATAAATTAGTTGCATAGCAAAACAAGATTATGAAATGTCACTGATAACTAGGAAATACTACACAATCTAAATTGTGAAGGACATCCACCATGTTGTAGCCATCCAGGATCATATGAGCACCCTTGTTAAGATTGGAGAAACTCGCACCTTTTGTGTCCCCCTTCTCCACGGCGGAAGCCAGAGCTCTCTCCACTAGATTCCCTTTCAGGTGGGGCATAGGCATGTACTTGGGTTCTGCCAATCAGATCCCTCCATAGAAGTCTTTGATTTGTAATTGATCCACATAAAGAAAGAGTATGCAGAATTCATCTTTCAGTTGGTGTGACAGAAGACATACCTGGTTTTTGGAGCAGAGAATGGGGAAGTTTCTGTCATCTAGTCGCCAGGATCATCTTTGCAGCCTGGAAGGTCGGGCTGAACCAGCAGCAGCAGCAGCAAATGTGTCTTGATGAGAGCAGCTCTGGGAGTCTGGTTTGGGTGCTCTTCCTTCTTCCTAGTTGAAAAGCCTCTGACTCTCTAGGTCCTAATGAAACTGGTGAGCTTCCCAATTTCCTTTAACAAATTCCTTTTCTGTTTAAATTAACTAGAGTCAATTCTGGTTTTGCTACTGAGAATCCAGTTAGGTATGACACTCTAGCTGACTTCCAGATTTACCGTCTCTTAGGCTATTCCGGATTAAAATCCCTTCCACCATTTTTTAATCAGAATATTTAATCTTACTTCCAACTACTTAAATATTATGAACAGTGATGACAGGAATTATTTTGTTAAACATAAAAATATGAGAGGTATCATAATATTCACAGGGTTGTTATTTCATTTTTAGAGATGGGCCAACGTGGTAGTTCTTGGGTTCTAAAAACATTTCCACATACCTTTCAATCTTCTTTAGCTTATCAAAAACTCAATCACAGGTGGTGATTTTGAGAGATTTAATCTACATGTGTCTAATTTACATTGATTCAGCTCATTCAAGTGGATCTCCAAAATGATAAAGTAATGCTCAAGAAGGCAGAGGACTCTGATAATGAAGGTTTGTTATTTGCTAATTGTGTGTCCTTGGCTGGAGTACCTCCCATTTCAGAGTTGAAATAAGTTCAGAACATGGCTTGATTATTCATTTACCTCAATATCAATTTCATACAAAACAGTTGTGGCAGTATACTTTGTGCTGCTTATTTCCTTTGTAGTCTAGTCATTCTTCAGTTGTCTGTAGTTCAAATACAATCTGAGTTCAGGTTGCCTGGGCAGCACTTCTAATGAGGTTGGACTCATCTTTCCTGGTTTAAAGTTTACATGACCGGGAAATGTCAATGACTTAGACTCACACCCATACTAACAGAATGAAGAACAGTCTTTTTCTGTCCTATCAGCCCCATTTGCTTCGGATTTAAACTGAGAGACACAGTTGCTGATGAGACCAGGGTAGATAGAAAGGGCAAGGAGATCTTTGCAGTTCTTGTCTAAACCCTCCGAACCCCCCACACCAACTATCACAAACCCTTCTATCCCAGTTAAAGTCCATTGAACAAAGTTGTTTAACCCAGTAGGCCAACTCACTGGCAGTATTTTATTTCCACTGCATAGAGTTCGTAATCTCCACATTCGTCTATAGCTGCCCTAGGTCTAGGAGACTGTGTGCCCTCCCCATCCAATGGCTTCTATCTATTCTCTGTAGAGATATTAGAATGGCTATTTGGGATGAGATTATAATTCAGGACCCAAGTTAACCTCCTGAAAAATTTCTTTTCATAGGAATTTTATTTATTTTCAATGAAAATGTATGGAGCACTAGCGCAGTGAGCCACTCTCTTTTCTTCACTATGTTCCACCCGTATTGACTTCCTTTCAGTTCCTCATATCTGCAAGGTCTTTCCTGCCTGAGAGCTAAACACATGCTGTTCACTCTGCCTAAACCTCCCCCTACCTTGTCTATCCCTACAGATAGGCACATGCTATCCCCAGATGACTCTGTCTTATTCTTGAGGCCTTGGATTGAATGTACCTTCCTTTGGAAAGGCCTTTTCTAACCGTTCAATATGAGTTTTCTCTCCTAGTACCCTCTGCCTTCATAGCACATAGTTTTGATTAAATATTCATTTGGTTATTTTCTCGTATACATTCTCCCAAAACTATAAGCTGCATAAAGGCAAACACCAGATCTGTTTTGTTAACCACTATGTACCTAGTGTTTTTAGTACGGAGTCTGCCATATGGTCAGTACTTCATACAACCCACTGAGAGACAGTTGCCTGTTCACATTTTGATCTGATGGACAACATATTTAATGAAACATGATAATGAATAGTCAGCATTATGTTTATGCCCAAGAGATGAGGACAGGAAAGAAAATACACAGTTATCCTTCTCTATAAGGGGTTATTTCTTTACTGATTAGTCTAAATAGAAATTTCCTGGCAATCTTTTTAGACATTGTTGTGAACTTGGGCCAGATAATATAAGGTCATAAAACTTTCTGCCACTAAATTCATTTGTGTTTATTTTATGTTGATTCCAGAACAAGAGGAATGGAAGTGTTTGTTCATCATTGGAAAATAAAAAATGCAATGAGTAACCCATCATTTTTTATACCATTTTATATTAATCATCTCTCTAGCTACTTCATCTTTCTATCCCTTGCTATTAACTATATTTACCAGAAGTGAATAAGCTTCCAGCATTTTGTGCATGAGCTAAGAGGAGAAAAGAGAAAGGCATGATTCCAGATTATTCTAGTCATCTGTCCAATTTAGTCTACATTCTTTCAGTCTACTAAGAAAATGTTAAGTATGGTTGACTGAGTTAAAATGGAAGATCTGTCTTTACATTCTATGTTACTAGGAGGTGTAGACACCAGTTTTAATGAAATGTGTGGGAATTAATATTCAGTGTGGGAGAAATCTTGTGTTTCATGGAATTAAGGACTTGCATCTTCCTTGTTGATCCTCTGAAGTCCTCTTCTAATGAAGGAACTCCTTCATGAGTCCCTGTTAACTAGTTGTGTCTCTGCTTCAACCTGTCCACTCTGCTGCCTTATGTGAGATGGGAATTGAGACAATTGGCCAGGCACCTGGAGTGGTAAGAAAAAGTGATCTGTAGCCTGGGAGATCTAAACACTGGGAGCACGGTGAGGAATGAGCATGTAGGATGTCCCATGACCCAGTCACTAAAACAGTGTGGAGAACAAAGGAGAGAAGAAGGGGGGAAATGGTGAGAGAAAGGGGGAGAGGCAAACCATGAGAGACTCTTGAATGCTGACAAAAACTGAGGACTGATGGATGTGGGGGGGGAGGGGGGATGGGCACGGAGGAGGGCACTTGTGGGGATGAGCACTGGGTGTTATGTGGAAACTAATTTGGCAATAAACTATTTGTAAAAAAATAAAAAATTAAAAAAAAAAAACAACCGGTGTGGAGAAGAATCTGAAGCAGGGCAGGGATATCTGTTCTACCCACCCTGCTCTCCCCATCAACAAAGCTTCAGAATTTCCTTACCCTGTAGTCAACCCCTCTCCTTACCCAAAATTTTCCCAGCCCTATGCAATATAATCTATTTATTTAGAAAATCCAATGCTTTGCTAAGTGCTGGACGATATATTTCCCACTATAGAGGAAAAGATGAATAGAACAATGGCTCCTGCTCTTGGGGATCTCATTGTCCTGGAGTAGAGGCAAGAGTAGGGGTTGCTGCGGGGACCTGGACTTGTACTATAATGCATTCGATGCTATAACAAAAGCATTTACAATATGCTATGACAGTATGGAGGAGAAGAGAACACAACACATTTCGTCTAGACTCTTTTGAATACCCTTAAACTATAGTGGCCTCCATTGGACCAGCACTGATCAATTTATTAATTTTCCTACCATGTTGGGGGTTCCCAGGTTCACCCACAAGTTCTATAATTCAGTAGGAGGATTCACAAGACCGAACATAAAGCTCTGTTCAGGGCTGCAGTTTATTAGAGTGAAAAGATACAAAGCAAAATCAACAAAGGGAAAAGGCGCATCGGGGGAAGTGCACAGAAAACCAGGCTCAAGCTTACAAGGATCCTCTCCCAGTGTAGTCACATAGGATGCGCTCAATTCCTCCAGCGATGACTTGTGACAACATGTTGCATCAAGCTCATTAGAGCCTCCAGGGTTTTTACTGGGGACTAGTCACGTAGGCACCCACTGCCTGGCAAGTATGAAAATTTCAGATTCCCAGAATGAACACATTCATTTGTCATGAACCAACATTATTTGTGTAAACACTTTGGGCACAGTGAGCCACTCTTATCAATCTGGCAGTGGTGGGAATGTTCCCCAAATCCAAGATGCCAGCAAATGGCCAGTCTTACAAGCTGGCATTTTATAGATAGCTGTCTACATTCATTCATTTCTGGGTAACTCTCATTTATTTGTTTATACATGTACTTATGTATCTAGAAAGAGGATTGGCTTTTGGGTTTGTATTCTAGTTTCAATCTATGTTAAATAAACTCCATTTTCCCTTTTAAATGATGTAACATTAATCTAATACCTGCTTTCAGTAGTGTGCTAGAGCCAGGGGGTACATGCGTGCAAGAGACTATTGTTAAATGGCCAAGAATTTTGTGAGCTCCACGTTGGTAGCTTGAAATCACCTCTGGCAGGAATATTTACACCATCATAACTGGTAAATGCTAAAATTAGGGCTTCCCCTACCTGCCTGGAGAGCTGGTTTTCAAACATTTACCAGCACACCATAGCCTATGTTTATGTTCCAAGCAAAAGGGTAGGAGAGTAAAATAAATAAATAAATAAATGTTCACAGCTACCTAGTAAAACCCCTACTCACATTTATTTATTCATTCACTTAATAAATGTGAAATACAGAAAAAGATGGACAAGTTTGCTGCCAGTACAGAGCTTACAATCTAGTGGGGGAGACAGAAAATAAACAAACATAGCAGGCCAAATTAATGTATATTTTCCCTCTCTAGCTTAAGCAACTCAAAGAAAGAAAAGTGTTTTTCCTTGTACTCGAAGAAGTTTTATCTTCAATTTTTTAATAAATGTGGTGACACAGGGTTTCCTGAAGACGGCTTCCCTCCCTGCAAAGAATAAATGATTAGGCCTTTGTTTTGGGGATAAAGGACAAATGAGAGAGACTGGTGTTGGCAGTGGGGGGGTGGGATGAGGCGGGGAGGGGGCGCAGAACTGACCTTCTCACAGAAAAAGCTGCTGGTTCTGATCTGGGGAGAGCTGTGTACCTGGGATGGTGGGGGCTAGGCTGGAGCCCATCAGTTAAGGCATCTACTTAAGGGGGTAGCCCATCCCCTCCCCACTGCCCTAGGAGACATTTTGTAAGATGAAGTGCTTTGAGGAGTGACAGAGGCTCTGAAGGAATAATAGCACACAGAAGTCATAGGGGGAACACCAAGAGGGGCAGTGTGGGGAACCACACTAAAGATGTGTGCTTCCAAAGCAGTAAGGAGCAAATTAGCCAGGCACTGTTCTCATTAGCATGTCAACATCATTGATTTGCATTGATTTGTACTTTAACACTTTTAACCCACAGAACAGCCCTGCGAGGCTTTTTTTTTTTTTTTTTAATACAAGAGGAAACTGAGGCAAGGGGAGGCTAGGCAACAATGACGCAAAGCTGGGAAGTGTCAGTTTTATACTTGGTTTGCTCACAGAACCTTTTTTTTTTTTTTTTTTTTTTTTTACAAATAGTTTATTGTCAAATTAGTTTCCACATAACACCCAGTGCTCATCCCCACAAGTGCCCTCCTCCATGCCCATCCCCCCCCCACATCCATCAGTCCTCAGTTTTTGTCAGCATTCAAGAGTCTCTCATGGTTTGCCTCTCTCCCTTTCCCCCACCATTTCCCCCCTTCTTCTCCCGATTGGTCCTCTGTTAAGTTCCTCCTAGTCCTCCTATACGTGCAAACATATGATATTTGTCCTTCTCTGCCCCCACAGAACCTTTTGAATGACCCACCACCATGTTTTTTGGTTACAGATACTCGATTTTCTTTTTCTTTCTTTTCTTTTATTTATGTTTTTCAAGCTTTACTGCAGTATAATTGACCTATAACATCCTGTAAGGTTAAGGTATACAATGTAATGATTTATGTATATGTTGCACAATGATTACCACAATAAGTTTGGCTAACATCCATCACCTCACAGAGTTACAGTTATCTTTTTCTTGTGACGAAAAGTTTTAAGATCTACTTAAGATCTACTCTTCCAGAGACTTGCAAATACACAACACAATATTGTTGACTGTAGTTGCCATGTTGTATATGATATCTCTGGAACACATCCCTCTTGTAACTGGAGGTTTGTATTCTTTGGCCCCCTTCAGCCATTTCCTCTACCCCTCATCCCCTGCATCTGGCAACTACCCATCTGCTCTTTGTTTCTATGAACTCTCTTGTTTTAGATTCCACATATAAGTGAGATTATACAGTATATGTCTTTCTCTGTCTGACTTTGATTTGTTTTACCTAGCATAGTGCCCTCAAGTTTCACCCATGTCACAAATGGCAGGATGTCCTTGTTTTTATGACTGAGTAATATTCCTGTGTGTAGGTGTGTGTGAACCACACTTTCTTTCTTTTTTTTTTTTACGATATAATTTATTGTCAAATTGGTTTACATAAAACACCCAGTGCTTATCCTAAAAAGTTCCCTCCTCAGTGCCCATCACCCACTTTATTGATCCATTCATGTGTTGATGGACACTTTGGCTATTTCCTTGTATTGACTATTGTAAATAATGCAGTGAAAATTAAAGATGTAAATATTTCTTTGAGAATGATTTCATTTCCTTTAGATATCTACTCAGAAGTGGAAAGTTTAAATCATAAGATTTAAACTTTTTTAAAAAATTATTTTTTAAAAACATATATTTTTAAAATAATCATATGATTATTCTATTTTTAATTTTTTGAGGAACCTTCAGAACATTCTCTGTAATAGCTGTACCAGCTCACATTCCCACCACGTGCACAAGGATTCCCTTTTCTCTACTTCCTCACCAGCACTTGCTATGTCTTATGTTTTTGATTATAGCCATTCTGACAGGTGTGAGGTGATTTATCATTGTGGTTTTGATTTCCATTTCCCTATGATCAGTGATATTACATACCTTTTAATGTACCTGTTGGCCTTTTGCATATCTTTTTTGGAAAAATGTCTATTCAAGTCATTTGCCCCCTTTGTGATTATTTGGTGATGTTTATATTGTTTGAATACGAATTCCTTATATATTTTAGAAATTATACCCTCATCAGATGCATGGTTTACAAATATTTTCTTAACATTTTGGTGATTTCTTTGCTGTGTAGAAGATTTTTAGCTTGATGTAGTCCCACTTGTTTGTTTTTGCCTTCATTGCTTATGTTTAGAGTGTCATAGCCATAAAATCACTACCAAGACCAATGTCAAGGAGCTTTTCCATCATTTTTTATTCTAGGAGTTTTATTCTAGTTTTCATTTAGGAGTTTCATGTCTTCACATTTAAGTTTTCAAAGCATTTCAAGTTAATTCTTATGAGCATTCTAAGATAGGAGTTACTTTCTTTTTTTGCATGTGATATTCAGCTTTCCCAGTACAGATACTATATTTTCTCAAAGATGGGCATTACTTATTTTTTTAAAATGTTTTATTTATTTCTGAGAGAGAGACACAGTGTGAGCAGGAGAAGGTCAGAGAGAGTGGGAAATACAGAATCCAAAGCAGGCACCAGGCTCTGAGCTAGCTGTCAGTACAGGATGGGCATTACTTATTGTGGTCAATGTATTGCAAGTGCATTTTTAAGTTGCAGACACACTGGAGACATGTTCTTATGCCTCTCCATAGTTATAAGTTCTCTGAAAGGTTAAAATGCAAAATGCCTCCACTGTCAGCTCTGTATAACACATAGTATTTTAAGTTATTGTAAAATTGACTACTCTCTCAGGTTGCTTCTGAGTCTTGCCCTTGGGAATCTCATCGTCCCTCTGGGTTTCACTTTTCCCTGTGAATCTGCTGCAAGCCCTAAGTCAGTAAAGAATCTTTTGAATCAGTATGCCCCTGCAAAGTGCCATTTTGAAGAGTGTGTGGTTTTAGCTACAGTAACTGCATCTGTTTCAGTAACTGCTTTCTGCTTCTGCTTTGTCCCTTTCCATACGGTGTTTTTTTCCCCATACTCTCTCATCTGTCTGGAAGTCTGGAAAGAAAGCCCATGAGTTTAGAAATACACTTTAATAATAATAATACAAAATACACTTTAAGAATGTGTTCTTCAAGAAAACTGCTCCTTGAAGATCGAGTCTTCTAAAAACTTAATATTCTGTGCTCAGGTTGGTTCAGGGCAAATTGTTCAAGGGAGTATAACAGTGAGACTACAGCTACAGAATGTTTGCCTGGAAAATGACCAAAAATAATTCGGAGAAACCTGTTCCTGTCATATCTGATCTTTGCCTGCCTACCTTGTTGCTTTCTTCTCGTTTTTTGGCCACATAAAGAAAGTACATGGAACATCATTTGTTCAAGTTCCCTTTGCCAGAATATTTCCCTGGAATCCTTTGCCCTCCCATTCCACAAAGCTACTAACAAAAACCTCGTATCAGTGAGCAAATATTGTCCCCTTAACCTGAAGTTCTGCTATTTGACCTCTCACCTTGCCAAAGCCAGCATGATTTGAACATTCCTCTTCACCCAGTATCAGTCCCCATCAGATAATCATTAAATGAATAGAGGCTGCAGGTTGGAAGGAATGCTAAGAATGCAGATGAAGTCTGATAACTGGCAGCTGTGACTTAATTCAGCCGATCACAGATGAGGAGGGTGACTGTCAACAGGAGCAAAGGGTGCTGGAGAAACTTGGCCACAGTGCCTGTAACTTACAGCACCGTCCCCAGGCCAAGCAGCCTGGCATTTTGAACGTAAAGTCATCACAGGAATGAGACAAATTCCCTTGTCCTCTCTGGCAACTGCTCACCATGGCAAGTCAATTCCCTGTGACAGTCAGGGGAACGGTCACGTATTTTCACCCACAGGAATGAATTAAAATGACTGACCATGAGGAGGCCACTGACCCACGTAGGCACTGAGAAAAGGGTCAGTCAAGCTCAAGCCATTTCTTTTAATGGTTTCAGACTCGGAATTCCGTAGCCTACAAAGTCCGGTAATAGGCAAAAGGCAGAGCACTTTTCACCTGAATATTTCAAAACAATCATAATCACAGCCTACTACCTGTTTATTTCTAGGTTGGCAAAAGGAATACACAAGCAGAGCCTTGAGGGTTTTGAGTTCTAACCTTACTCTCTATTTCACTTCTGAACCGTTGGAGTGGCCTGCTTTTTTATTGGAATTTACCTTCACTATCAGCAGGAATTGACTATTTTGAGCATCTGAGCCTCGAGGCACCCTGTTCAATTTGGGTGCTTAGTGTTCTTGACTGGTGATTTTAGGCGGAGGAACATTTAGTGTATTCCTGAGTTTGACCAGTAGATGGAGGCATTTTTGACCATGTGACACCTTAGCTTCCCAGTCTTGGAAAAGAAGACGGGTTTCCAGGGAAAAGCTGAGAAGCTGAGTCGCTAGCCCTATCGTCTGATACAGTAACTTGTTTGTGTACAGAACATCTTTCCAAATAAAAGGAGTGTGATATTTTGAAATAGTCAGGGAAGGAGAAATCAGAAAGTAGAGTTTACTTTCAATAGCCTCAACCATGCCATTCTCTTTCACTGCCTTTAATTGAGCAGTATAAAATGAGCATCATGATTTATAACAGCTTCTAGTTGAGAATCAATACAATTCTCTTGAAATCCCAAAGTGATTTATAAACATTCCATCTTTAACCAAAGGCCAATGAGAGAGAAGAGCTTAACAAGGTACTCTCCCTTGCTGGCTGAGAAACTGGGTTCTAAAAGAAATTATCTTTCCACTGAGATGCTGTAATATCTCCTTTGTCTATGTTTCTTTAGGTTGGCAGATTTTAATTTAGAAATCATAGGACATTTTGACAGAAATGTCGAGGAGATTGTGGTTATTCCCGATCATTGGTAATGCCTCAAATATGGGGCAGTTATATGTCTTGACATCGCTGATAATTGGACTGATTTTGAAACTGAAATATAATCATTCTCCTACTCTGCATCTTCTGAAGCTGAAATACAAGGCATGTGCAAATAAAGCCTTGAATGACTTTTCTGCAACTGAAAGGAGCCTGCAACCCATACTTGGAATCATATCAGAAGGAAGATGGCAAGCCTTGATGCTGCCGTGCATCTTTTACTAGGGCATTCTCCAGCAAAAGTGCCAGTGTTCTGTTATAGCTAAAGGTATATACCAGGGACACCTTGGTCCTTTGGCATAAGGAAAAACTTAGAAACCTTGGTGATATATTCAGCTAAATGTGTTCTTTTCAAATTACAGAAAAAAAAATATATACCCATCTATATTGTTATACATAACATTTATATATAATTTATGTGTTTATATTCACACACAAGCATACCCAGATGAAAGACGACACAATCATACAAGAGAGCATGCATAAGGCAAATACGGATTTACTCATTTAATCCTATGATTCTAGAGCTGGCTCCCTGGAAGAGCCCTGACTTTGAAACAGAAAGTTAAATGACAAGAGGAAGAGCAGTACTATTTCTCTTCTCCCACTGATTTTCTTCTCTGCTTCCCATCGATCTCAGTGTTTGATTTCAGAGACAGGCTTTGTGAAGGAGTTGTCTAACTCTATTTGTGCTTCTTTACCTCCCACTCCCTCAACTTACAGAAATCTAGTTTCTTCCCTTTCACACCCTGGCATTTCTTTCACAAAGATGACCAACGGCCTAGTCATCTTGGAATCTAATGGAAGCTTTTTGGTGATGAGTTCAACCTCCTGGCAGGTTTGAACTGTACCTAACATTATTCCTTCTTTGTCAGAACCATCTCTTGCACCGGCTTCTATAGCACATACTATTCTGTCTTCCTCTGCACCATTTTCCTATATCTCAGAATTAGGTCTTTGACCTTCTACTCACTTTATACTCTCTCCCTAGGCCAGTTCATCCACATCAGTAGATCATACCTCTGTGCTGATGTTTCATCTGCACATCTTCTTCAAACCCATATATGTCTCCCATCCATAGACATGTAAGTAAAAATATGCACCGCAGTGCTGTTCAAACTGAGTTATAATCCATTACTGGGTCCGAAATCAGTTGAATGCATAGAGACCAGCATTTGAAAACTGTAATATGGAATAGAATAGAACAGAAAATATCAGAGTACCCCACATTTATGTAGGAAAATTATGTCATGAAACTTTTTTTCATTTGTGCAGGAATATGGAATTATGATGTTAAACATATTTCTTTCTTTGGGTCATGGTCAGAAACATTGCAAAGACAACCCCATAGAGACATTTCAAAGATAATCTATATAACACATGCTCAATGGTGAATTTCTTATTGTTAAACCCCAAATGTGTTTCTTTTGCAGAAAATTCTCTCTCTAGTTAGTTGATCCAGTTACCAGGTTGCTTAAAGTTAGCTTCTCCTTCATAACCAGTCACTCACAAATTCTGCAAATTTGGCCTCCTAATATGTTTACCACCCAACACTTGTCTCCATCTGCATGGTCACCAGACCAGGTCAGGCCATCAAGGTCCTTCCCGTGGACTGTTGCAATTGTCTCTAACTGGTTGAATGCTTCAGCAATGAATGATGCATGCATCAGGCAGTAAGTGGTAAACATGCAATTATTAGCTTTTTTGTGAGCAAAATACTCTTTAAAAAATCAACTTAATATTAAAGGTTGAGATAAATTCAAGGGTGATACACTTTTAACAGACTCCTCGGAGATTTTGGCAACACACTTTATATTTTAAGACTGGTATCAATCAATACCAGTCCCTGGATTATAGTCTGAGAAATACCGAATAAATTACTAACCATCTGCACTATGTAGCTAACCTAAAAAGTTTTTTCTTAAGTTCATAGGAAGATAAGAATTCATATTTGCCCAAATTCTAATCATCTGTACCAACCACGAGAAGCACTATATAAAAAATTGCTAGGGATTTGGGAAAATGCTATTATTGCTATTATTGTTTCAGTAGCACCAAGAAATTCATGTTCACCTCTTCTCAAGGGCTACTTTCCCAGGCTAAGGCTTATATAAATAAAACCAAATGTGTATCATGGCATATACAAGACATTTCATCTTACTTCCCCCCATCAAATTTACACAGGCAGTTCGTGGAGTGAGACTTTATTTTATTTCTGTTAAGCTTATGGGTAAAAACCATGACTCAGACTAGCCAACTAAACTGAGCTATTAAGTTTTTGCTGCCCCGCCCCCAACAATGCCACCAGAATTAAATTAAGGAATAGTAAACATATTCTTACTTGGAAGAAAAATGGAGAACCGTAATCAGACAGTAATATCTAACTGAATTCATATGTGGATCCATTATGTAATCCAACCTAAGGATCAAGTCACTGGAATACTACTTACCCTGGGCATACCAGAATCTAACCAGCTAAACTTGATGAAGGCAGGCCAGTTTTCCCACTGATGGTTGCCCAGAAAAAAAAAAATCTCATTTAACCTGGCAAGAAGTCAGTGTTAATTCTGAAGTTAAGCTGAGTTTGTTGACCTAAACCACAAAGTAAATAAAGTGATACCTAATAAATACATAGGCTTCCAGAGGATTTCTTCAGTGAAGGCTGCAAGTTCTTATCAATTTTTACTGATCATAATTTCTGTACATTTATGGAATCAAGAAAATCCGCAGCTCCTCTCCCAATGCTATTCAAGACAATTGACTCATAGGAACACCTCGCTTCTTTGCAAACTACCAAATCTTCTTAAAGCATTTTTAATGGTGGAGTTGGGAGCCTTGGCTGATAACGGGGTTGGAGATACTGTGCTTCTTTTTCTGGGTATGATGCTCCTTCCAGCCCCTTTTCATCTGAAGGACAGACAGGCTTTGAGAGCAGGAAGTGAAGCCGGAGCCACAAAAGCATGAAGCCTGTGGAGGCAGGCGTCATGGGCTCTGGACGCCTGCAGAAAATGTTGAAAATGAGCCAATGTGTGAAAAATTGGGAGGTGTTCTAAAGCCTTTTCAAGACATCAAAAGCCAAGTATCCTAAGAAAAGGAATAAAGAAAGAAAAGCTGCCATTTTTATAGCTTACTCAGGATTACTACCAATTCTGTTAAAACTGAAAATATTTTACTGGATTAATGTTATTCTTAAATATCAAAATAAAAAGACATGTTTTGAAAGATAAAATAAAATCTTTTAAGGAAGGAAACCTTTGATCATGAATACTTGGGAATTATATCAAGCCGTTGGACAATGTTTTCACCTGAGTAGACCCTACGGTAAGCCTGGAGATAGTCCGTAGAGTCATATGTGAAGCGTTTCTTGGAGTGTGTGTGCATTTCTGCATCATACCCGAAGGCCAGATAGGAAGACAGATTACCCAGAGCATCGGAGTGGCATTTCTTCCTACAAGTTGTACCATGTTGAGATGGATCCAAACGTGGAGATTAAAAAGGGGCCATGCTCAGGATATTTAGGATATCTGCAAAGATTTTGGAAAGGCATTTTCAGATGTCAGAACTTTCAAAACTCATGGCGTCAGTGGAATATCGACTCTCTCCAGATCTCCGAAAATGTCTGTCACTTTTCTCTGTGTGACAATACTGAAAAATGTAATTTCCTATTAGAAGACATGTTAATTTTTTATAATGTTTTTTATTTATTTCTGGAGAGAAAAAGAGAGAGAGAGCGTGAGCAGGGGAGGAGCAGAGAGAGAGGGAGACACAGAATCCAAAACAGGCCCCAGGCTCTGAGCTATCAGCACAGAGTCAGACGCGGGGCTCAACCACGGACCGTGAGATCATGACCTGAGCCTAAGTCGGAAGCGTAACTGACTGAGCCACCCAGGTGCCCCGAAGACGTTTTAAAAGACTTATGTTTAATGATAATAGAGCTGCACAGCTCAGTGCGGTAGTCACTGGCCACCTGTTGCTATTTAAATTTAAATTAATTAAAATGAATAAAGTTTAAAGAATCATGTTCCTTAGTTGTGCTAGCCACATTTAAAAATGTTCTATGGCCTCATGTGGCTAATAACTACCATATTACATGGCACAAATATAAAGTATTTCTAACACTGCAGAAAGTTCTGTTGAACAGCATTGATCTAAAACAACTTTTCCCAGTGTATTCTGCAGGTCACTAGCTGTAAGCTCTTAATAGAGGGAGTTTTGAGTTAAAGGGTTTTTTTTTTGTTTGTTTTGTTTTTGATTTTTTTACTGTCAGTCTCTAACTGACAGTCTCAGAGGAGACTCTGAGATGTAGGAGTTTCCTAAACCAATTGAGACATCAAACTTTTCTTTTGTGGAGGAACTCCAGGGGCAGTGTTCCATGGGGCAAACTTTGGGAAATGTGGATTCGTAGAATAAGTGGACTATGCCTCACTTATCTTTTTCTACCCTTCTGTGTCCAGAAAAATTCCTTGTACATAGTAGGTGTGCACTGTTGGCTTAACTGAGCCAATTTCTAAGACCAAGAGAGGGAGGAAGTGGTAAATACACAGTGAGAACCATCTGTTTCTTGGCCTCACAAACCAGTTGCATTTCTACACTTGGATTCACTATTTCAAATTTATTTATTTATTCATTCATTTATTTGTTTATTTATTTATTTATAGAAAGCAGGAAACATTCTAAAAGGTATATTTTCCTAAATTACGTAACTTGCTAAATTAAGTTTTGTTGGAAATTGCTTACAACTCCACTCTCTCTCCTTGCACTGAAAAGAAAGAAGTCTATAGGCTCCAAAAACCCTCTGTCTTCATGGTATTGCTGCTTGGACAAGTTCTAATGAAAATATGATGCTTTAAAAACAACTTAAATTTTCTTTTTAGGGACATATCTTACCAAAAGGCGGCTGGAGCCTGGGAGGCAAGAGAATATCTTTTCCAAGGAAAACCACAAATTCTTCTTTCAAAAAACTCTTCAATACTATAGTTTATTTTTCTTTTAACTGGACCCTCCTCAAAAGCTCAGTGCCTTGGTTGTCCTACCTCTAAAACAGAATAAATAATCTGAGACCCTAGTAGGATGTTAGAAGAAAAAATGATGGTAGGGAAATTGTTTTTATCTCTACAGGTGCTAGCTAACTCTCCATAGCCTTCCCATCTCTGAGCATTCACTTTTCTTTCCTTTGCCTGATGTCTTTCTCTTTTATATCCAAACACCCATCTCCTCCAGAGACCCATCTCTTCCAGGGATTTTATCTTCTTTCTCCCTTTTCTGAATGTCTATGGTGTTCACCACTGAACCTCTCACACTTGGCTTGGTCCTTGGTCTTCTTGTAGGTGGGAACTTTTATGCCATGTTCTATCTCCCAGTTGAGTTGAATGGCTCTATAGAACAGAGATAAAAATTTAGTGACATCTTTGTTCCTTGATCACTTAGCACTAGTTGTTCACCGATGTTCAACTAGCAAGTGCTAGTTGTTCAGTAAATAATGATTAAAAACACCCTCATGTACTGCTTAGAGTAGATTAGTTATATCCAACAATAACATTTACTTTATTGATGATTGCCTAATTTAGACTTTGAGGTAATACATTTAGTATTATCAGGACTGTACTTGGCAAATTAAAGAAGAACAAAAATACAATTTTTACAAATTTGACTTACATAAAAAATCATTGTAAGATTTATAGATATACGTAGTCACATAACAATAATTGTGATAATGCAGGGGGCAAACTACAATTTTTCTAACTCTTCCTTTTTTCTTGATACTTCACATACTTCACGTGACTTAAAATTTGTTATTTCAAAGTGTGCACATTGGTGGATTTTAGTATAATCACTGTTGTAATTCACTGTGTTCTAATTTCAGAACTTTTCCATTATCCCCCCAAAAAACCTCGTACCCATTAGCAGGTAACCCCAGTTTCCCCCTTCCCCCATCCCTGGGAAGCCATTAATCTGCTTCTTCTCTCTATGGGTTTGCGTGTTTTGGACATTTCATATAAATGGAATCATATAGTAGTATCCTTCTGTGTCTGGTTTCTTTCACTTAATGTATTATCGAGATTTGTCGTGTTGTAGCATGTATCAGTACTTCTGCTCTTTTTATAGCTAAATACTATTATATTATATGGGTATGCCACATTTTTTTTTATCTGTTCATCAGCTGATTGACATTTGAGCTGTTTATACTCTTTGGCTGTAATGAATAATACTGGTATGAGCATTTGTGTCCAAGTTTTTGCATAGCTATAAGTTTTCCATTCTCTTTGGTATGTACCTAGAAGTGGAATTGCTATGTTCAGTTTTTTTTACTTTTCATGTAAGTCTTTGAAATCACGTATTTTTGTATCATTCTTATATAGGCACTAAAAGAGATCTCTGAGAGATTTCTCTTTGTTAGCATGTTACAAACCCAGTGATTGCTCTGAGGGAGACTTTCTGTTAAAATAGTCTAATTCATGGGTGCCTGGGTGGCTCAGTCAATAAAGCGTCCAACTTCAGCTCAGATCATGATCTCACAGCGCATAGGTTCAAGCCTCACGCCAGGCTCTATGCTGAAAGCTCAGAGTCTGGAGCCTGCTTCAGATTCTGTGTGTGTCTCTCTCTCTGCTTCTCCCCTGCTCATGCTCTGTTTCTCTCTGTCTCAAAAATTTAAAGAGTTAAGAAAATTTTCTAATTTTCTAAATATTAATTTTTAAATTTTAAATTTCTAATTTTAGAAATGTAAAAAGTAGGCTAATTCAGACTAATTTCTCCACAGTGACTTCCCTAAGTTTCTTGACTCTTCCATAGGGTGGCTTGAGAGGATCCACTCTCCTGGCCTTTCAACATAACAGGCCTCCTCAGATACATATGTAACCTGTCTATATGGTGATAAGTTAGGACAAATCCCCTGACAGCTTCCAGCCAAATGGCTGCCCCGAGTCCCTCCTAATAGGAATCTGGGGCCACTGTTGCTCTTGTCCCATCTTTGTTAGATCTTTTTGCCTCTGGAGTCACTGGAGCTGTTTGACTAGGAGGCTGGCAAATCAAATGCCAGTCCAACATTCGGCAACATTATGGGAACGTTGTTCTAGGATATGTGTAAGAGTTGTGTGATAGGAGGGTAAACTCACTCCTTAATTTATCATGGTACTGAGGGAAGATCAAGAGCAGAGAGGTAGTGATTGCTATAAGTGACCCATCATCAAGAGTTCCTCTTTGAAGATAGCTATGGAAATGAAATGGCCCACATCCAAGTGCTTGTTTCTCCCCTGAATAGGCTAATTGATGATTTGGGAAGAAGAAATGTGAAGATTATCTATAAAGTGTCCCTAGGATGAAAATTATAACCTATTTTCGAGGTCAGAGCATTAAAATTGCTCCTAAGTGACTAAAAATGAATTAGCAACGTTTTTCAGCCTTCAGATAGACAATTATTTCTGTGAGTCACAACCAGCATTATTTTTTCTGGGATGGGATGGGATGGGATGGGATAGAGTAGAGTATTACCCAGATAACAAGGATAACAATTGTCTCTTCAAACTGTGTCTCAGTAGTATGCGGTGTGTGTGCATGTGATGGTATAAAATGCATTACTCTTAGAATATTTGAAAACTACACCTCTATAGGAATTTTATGTTATTTTTTCCCTGTTTCTGGATAGCAATGGGCATTTGAAAACACTTCTGAATTTTTTCCTGACTTATGTATAAATACCCTATTTGTGTCTGAAACAGAGGCTAATTCCCATTTTGATCATTCCCCTGCAGCCAAAAGTTGTGTAAGAGATATCTGTGGTATCTTTTATATGAAAGGCCAGATGAGGTGTGCTGTGGCATGTTGGAAATAAAGCTTTCTGGAATTGCTAAATGTATTTGAGAGAAAACAGAGCTATCAATCTTTTCTACCCCCAGGAACATTCCAGATGTGCTTAAAGCATTGTTCTGGAGGTGTGACTCAGGAAGCCAAGGAAATTAACAAACAGCAAGAGAGCAGGTGTGGCACAAAACGTTGCAATGTCTCATCTAAAAAACCCCATTCAGCCCTTTACATATATTGTCACACAAAATGAGTGGCCTTCAAGCAAGTCTTAATATGCATGTCTCCTAATTAATGGAGAAATGTGTAAGTCTCTTTTTAATGGCATCAAAAGGATAGTGAAACCCATTATATGTTAATGAGCACTACCACTAAGTTTCCTGTTTGTACTAAATGCATTTGGTGGAAACCCAACGAAGGAAAGTCCAGTAGACCTATATTAACACACTTCCTTTACAGCCTCAATTATCACACCAACTCCTGTAGGACACAGACATATATCCTGGTAAACCTTCGCGATGTTAGTGCAACCACAGAAATGAGAACAGTTTTCCAATGAGAGTTCTGGTTGTGTTTCTTCTGTGACCAGTATTTCTAGGCTTAATTCATGTCTCAAACACTCCTCCACGTTTTTTAAAAAACTGCATAGATTCCAGATATCTTTCTTCAAATGCCCAACTTTATCTCTTCTTCTCTTTTCCCCATTCTCACTCACAGAAACAATCCTGGTCTTGCTTCTCACTTAGACTCCAGTTTCAAATTTCCACATGCCCGTAAGAAACTTGGATAACAGGTTTTCCCACCATTTTCAACATTTCCATCACCAAACCCTTCTCTCTTAAACCTGAAATGAAGAACCTTCCCTTTTCATATAGTGTTCCCCTCATTGCTTCAAGCAAGAAAGCCACATGTCATTTTGAAACTCTTCACCCACCATTTCCAGTCTGTCCATAGGATCTGCTATTTATTCCTTTAAAATGTCGTTGAGATTTGCCTCTTTATCCATTTAACTGGGACCACCATATTCATTGCTGTAGTCACCTTCTGCCAGAATTATGACTATAGCTTCTTCCTTCCTCACTGAACTGATGGGAAATTATAGGCAGGAATATAACTTAACATTTTATTAAGAATGTGCTTTGTGTCAAACTCTGTACTAGTCACAGGATAAATAGCATAATTATTAACACTCATTCTCTGACATCAGGTTGCTCAGAATCTTTTGACTGTTATTACCAGGCTGGTACAAAGCATTCTTAAACATTATGGTCATCATGTCACTTTCATCCTATAGAATCTGGGAATAAGTACAAATATTTTTACCTGACTTTTGTGGCCTGTGCTACTTGGAATGACTCTATCTTTGTACCTTATTTCTCTTAATTTCCTTGGCATGGCTCATTTCATGCAGTAAGCTACACCCTCCGCTCATCTCCTACATGCCCCATATACTTCTTAACCTTTACCTTCCTCCCTCTACCCTCCACATGAAACATACCCATCCAGGGGCTCCTGGGTGGCTTAGTTGGTTAAGCGTCCGACTTTCGCTTAGGTCATGATCTCGCGGTTTGTGAGTTCGAGCCCCGCGTCGGGCTCTGTGCTGACTGCCAGCTCAGAGCCTGGAGCCTGTTTCAGAGTCTGTGATTCCCTCTCTCTCTGACCCTCCCCTGCTCACGCTGTCTCTCTCTCTCTCTCCTAGAAATAAATAAAAACATAAAAAAAACCCAAAAACATACCCATCCTTCAGGGTCTGTTGGGCAGTCCACCTTTTCTACAAAACCTGCTGCAATTTCCCCCAAGCCACTTTTCTTTTCCTAATTCCCATTGTGCCGATAGTTGGAGGAAATTCCTACCTTAGGGCACTAACTGTGGTATTAAAACATCTTATGTTTGAGGTACCCTTACAGATAAAATAGAAACGTTTGGATCTTTTCAAGTACTTAATATCAGCCCCATACTCTATAGCATGGTGTGGAAACAATAGTAGATTTAGCCTTCATCAAAAGCACTCTTCCATTTTACCATTTCATGACTTTACTTAGAAAATGTTCGGAAATATAACCTGTGTCTGGCGCAGGGTGAAACACTGGGAGGCTAGGCATCTGCGGATAAATAGATACTGACATCAGAAATAAGTGCCCAGAACAGCAGAATCCTGGAGGAAAGCGAGGTTAGCTTGTCTGAGGAAGTTAGTGGGAACCTTCTAAAAAGGATGCTGTTTCCTGCCTGGAATATCCTTGGTGTCTTGTTTAACTAGCAAATTTTCCTCATCCCTCAGGAATTAACTCAAAGCATACCTCTTCTCTGGAGCTTTCTTTGCCAACAAAAGTAGCAAAAGAAGACCCAGAGAACTTTGATGATTTGCCCAAATGATACGTCTCCTTTTGTCAGGTGTTCCCAATGAGCATTTTCATCTTAGATGCTTGTTTTAAGTGATTCTGCTTATAAATGTCTTTTTTAGATCTTGCATTAACTAGATAAAAGGAACATTCTGGGACGTTTTATCCAGGTGTGTTGGAGTGATTTGCATAACTTATTTAGATGCTGTGACCCTTCTTGTCTGTCTTCTTTTTCTTTCCTTTTTTAAAACTTTCTATTTCTGTACTTAATTTCTTCAAGGCTCTGAGTGGACATAAGAAAGTCTATAAAGGAGGTGTTGTGCTTTCCAGCTAGAACAAGTCCCAAACTGTATGGCTAATCTGGAGAGTATGTTTTGAAACGGTCTCAGTTTCCTTCCCTTGATCACAGGGAATAGGTGTTTGATCTAACCCACCTAATCTCTCATTTCCAACCAGTTGTAAAAACATGCTTCTCAGAATTCCAGGCTACTGCAACAGAGGGGAGTAAATAATCAGGGAAGAGTGGTTAAATATAGACCAGGGTTTAGATTTATAAAACTTCAGCCAGTTGGTCTGACATTTCCTCCATGGAACTCCATCGGGAGCTGTTCTTGTCAGTGGTATGTGTCTGTTGACTTTTATTAACCGTTTTAGTGTGTCAGAGTTCTTTATCCTCTCATTCTTCCTAATAATGTGAATCCTGACTTGCTTTTATTTTAAGAAGTATAAAAGTCCACCATGTCCATTCAAATTTATTTAGCAATTGTTCACTAAATTTCTATGCCTCAGACATTGGAAATTAACACCAGGGAAACCACAAAAATGATTCAGCTTAAAATATCACTGGGAAGTTCCCATTGAAACAAATGATATAAATCATTTTCCTTCTTTTTCTTTTAGAACATTGTCATATATAATGCCTGTATGGAGGAGGGTATGGGAAACAAAAGCTCTTCTATGCTACTGGCAGAGGGATATAGAATGGCATTCTCAGGTTACCTTATTATTATTTATCAAAATTTCAAATATTTCTACTTTTGAGCCATCTATTCTGCTGCCATAAATGTATTTTACTGGTACAGGCACACAAATACGACAAGAGTTATATGTAAGAATTATTATTGCAGCAGCATCTATAATAGCAAAAATAACCAAGTATCTATTAATGGGGATGTTTAGATAAAATACAATAAGGACATTCAATGAAATACAGTACAACTATTTTTTGAAACGAGACAGATCCATGCATATGGATATGAAAATTTTTGTAAGATGTGTTCTTTAACAAAATAGTTTATAACAAACTTTGGAGAGCAGTTATCTTTTTAAAAATGCTTTGTAAGACCTCAATTTCCAATAAATATGTAAAAGTAATTGGTCAAAACACATTAAGCATAAGACCTTATTTGTCAGAGATAACTGTGAAAACGAATGAGTCATTTTAAAGTAACTATGATTAGGAATTTGGCAACTAGACAATGCAGAGTTGCCTGTGATCTTTGAGAGGAGGGAACTACGTGAAATGAGCTTCATATTCACCATAGCTTTCTATCTTAGGGAGCCGTTCCAACTATGGCACAAGGAAGTTCCAACCAGAGAACAACTATCTCTCTGGGTGAAAGATATATATATAATTCAGGGCTTCTAGGGAGATGGTATTTGAAGAAAAAAGAACTACAGAAGAGGGAGTTATATGTAATATAGGTATAGAGAAAGAATAAGAGAGAGAGAGAAACATTTGAACATGCCTGTGCATATACAGTGAGATTTTGAAAAAAAAATCTGGGATATTAGCTATACAGTTAGATTTTGAAAAATCTGGGATTATAGCTATGAGTTGTAAACTTGATAGCGATTCTGGAGCTTGCACATTGCTGAAATATGTTGGAATTCCAACCAATAAGACTGAAGAGAACTTGCCAAATACCCTAAGCATTCAGTTGAGATTTTACAAAGAGATAACCATGGAAAAAGGCTACTATAACTTTCCATAAAGATAATCTTGGAGTAGCCCAACAACCAAGCCTTGCTGAGATTGAATTGATTCTCCAATAAATTACCTAATTTCCAAAATAAAATATGGCACTATCCAAAAAAAAAAGACCTCACAAAAATAGCATCCTTAATATTCAATATATGATAAAATAAATTTCTAGACATGTGAATAAACAGAACAATATGACCCATAACCAGGGAAAATAGTAAATCATAAAGGTTTAGTGATGATACAGTATAGAATTTAGGAGAAAAATATTGTTGAAAGGAAAGGAAAACATAGATATAATGAGAGACTAGGTAAGAAATCTCAGCAGAGAGGAATAAAAGATGAATACAAAAAAATATCAAAAGCCAAGAAATACAATATCTGAAGTGAAAAATACAGCAAATGAGCTGAAAAGAAGATCAGACACTCCAAAAGAAAGTATCAATTTCTTTGAAAGTTGTTCATTGCAAACTACTACCTACAGAGGAGAAAAGACTGAAAAAATAAAGACACATGACTTACGAGATAACATTGGGCAATCTAGTGTGTGCAATTTGAGTCCAAGAAGGAGAGGAGTGTTAGATGGGAGGAGGGGGAGATAAAAAAAAAAAAATAGTGACTAAAAACTCTTTCCATTTTAATATAAATATCAACCCACAGAAGTGAAAACTGAAAAAGCCAAAAGCAAAAGAAGCAAAAAGAAAAGAAAAGAAAAAAAAAAAAAAACCCAGAAAACTAGGTACATCATAATTATATTGATAAAGGGGCGCCTGGGTGGCTTAGTCGGTTAAGCGTCGACTTTCGCTTAGGTCATGATCTCGCGGTTCGTGGGTTCGAGCCCCGCGTCGGGCTCTGTGCTGACTGCCAGCTCAGAGCCTGGAGCCTGTTTCAGTCTGTGACTCCCTCTCTCTCTGACCCTCCCCTGCTCACGCTGTCTCTCTCTCTCCTAGAAATAAAACATTTAAAAAAAAAAACAAAAAAAAATAATTATATTGATAAAAATCTGGAATAAGGGAAAAAATTTTTAAATATCCAGAGAAAGACACAACACATATGTTCAAACAACTATAAGAATAAACACTCTTCATCACAGAAAATGGAAGCTAGAAAACAATGGAATGTCATATTTTAAGTGCTTGGGGAAATCAACAATTTTGAACTAAAATTTCATAGCCTGCAAAAGTAGCCTTCAAAAATGAAGGCAAAATAAAGACATATTCAAATAAAGAACAGCTAATAACTTTCAGAGCCAGCAGACCTCCAAAAAAACGTTAAGAGAAGTTCTGCCATCTAATGAATAACTGATACTAGATGGAACTTGAGTACCAGCAAAGAAATGAAGAGTGCCAAATTATGACAATTATTTGTTTAAAAAGAAAAACAGCTATGAAGTGTTTAGTTTTAACATAGATAAATGTAAAATATGGGACAAGAGCAAGTATGGAAGGTAAATGTTATAAGGTTCTTAGCTGGTATGTGAAAAGATAAAATTTTAATTTAAATTAGACTGTGATAAGTTAATAATACATATTGACAAGACCAGCCACTGAAAATGGAAAGCAAAAGGAATAGATAAATGAAACAACAATAAATATTTGATTAGTCTAAAAGATGATGGAAATAGATGGGGAAAAAGAGAAAAAATGACTTAAAGAATGGTAGGCTTAAATTCAGTCATATGAATAATTACATAAGTGTAAATGGAGTAAACACTGATTAAAAGGCAGCAATTGTCAGGATAAACAAGCAAGATTCACCTATATTAAGATAAATAGTTGAAAGTAACAAAGTAGAAAAAAGTATGTATATGAAAAAATGGGACCTTATAGAGAACATAAATATACTAAAAAGATAAAGTAATATTATTAACTGCTTTGTACCCATAACAAACTCTTTCAAAAAATTGTGACAGAGGAAATTCTTTCCAAGTTGTTTTATGGGCAAATGTCACCCTAATATCAAATCCAGAGAAAAACATAAGAAAATGTTAGAGAAATATTTCTCATGCATAAATCATAAAAAATCCTTGACAAAATGGTAGCAAATTAAATTCAGCAATATATCAAAATCATAATGCATCATGACCAAGTGAGGTTTACATAGAATGCAATATTGGTTTACCATTTGGAAATCAATCAATATAAACCAACAGAATGAAGGGCAAAAATATTCCATATGGCCATTTTAATAAATGCAGAAAAAGCATAGAGCAAAATTCAGCCCTCATTCATGAGAAAAATCCTAAGTCCTAGCAAACTAAAAGTAAACAAAACTTCCTTAACTTCATTAAGGGTATCTCCGAAAAACTTAGAGCTGAGCACAGCAGATTTCAGGGTAATGACACTATTCTGTATAATATTTAATGGTTTGGGTACATGACATTATACATTTGTTAAAATTCATAGAACTGTACAGCACAAAGTGTGACTTCTAATGTAAATATGGACTTAGGATAATGTCATGGTCATTATGTTTTTAAAAAGTCACCAAAGCACTTTAAAGAGAAAATAAATTCTTCAAAACGTAATTCTGGAACAACTGGGTGACCATATTTAAAAAATGAACCTTCAGGCATGTGGATGGCTCAGTCGGCTGAGCGTCCAACTCTTGATTTTGGCTCAGGTCATGATCCCAAGGTCATGGGACAAAGCCCTGTGTCAGGCTCTACACTGAGCATAGAGCCTGCTTAAGATTCTGTCGATCTCCTCTCCCCAACTTGCTCTCTCTCTCCAAAATAAATATAATGAATAAAATAAAACAAAATAAAATAAAAGTTAAAAAAAATGAACCTTGACCTGTATCTCACAATACACTCAAAACTTAATTTGAGATGGATAATAAATATAAATGTAAAAAAGTAAAACTTCTAGGAAAACACAAGAGAGTCTATATTCACAAACTGAGACTAGGCAAAGATTTTTGTACAGGGTAAACAAAAACACCATAAAAGAAAAAAATCAATTGTACTTCTTTACATTCTATTCATAAAAAAAAACACTGTTAAGAAAATGAAAAGGCAGATCACAACCTGAGGGAAAATATTATAATGCATATATCTGAAAAAAATGACTTGTGTTCAGAAAATATAAAGAACTACAGCTTAATAATGAAAAGATAACTGGATTTAAAAAGTGGTCAAAATAATTGAATAACTGAAAAGATTGTACAGAACGACCATTAAACACATGATCAAAATCATCAGGAAAATGCAAATTAAAACTAAAGTATGTCAGTTCATACACACAGAAGGCATATATGCTAGGGAAGATGTAAAACAACTGACTTTCTCATTATGTTTTAGAGGGTTGTAAAATGGCATAGGCACTTTATAAGAAACTGGCAGTTTCTGGGGCACCTGGGTGGCTCAGTTAGTTAAGCGTCTGGCTCTTGGTTTCAGCTCAGGTCATGATCTCATGGTTTGTGAGTTTGAGCCCCATTTCGGGCTCCATGCTGATAATGCAGAGCCTGCCTGGGATTCTGTCTCTCTCCCCTCTCTCTGCCCCTCCCCCTGTTTCCTTTCTGTTTCTCTCTCTCTCTCTCTCCCTCTCAAAATAAATAAATATTTAAAAACTGGCAGTTTCTTTTTTTTTTCTTTTATAGTTTATTGTCAAGTTGGTTTCCATATAATACCCAGTACTCATTGCAACAAGTGCCCTCCTCTGTGCCCATCACCCCCCTTCACCTCACCCCCACTCCCATCAGTCCTCAGTTTCTTCTCAGCATTCAAGAGTCTCTCATGGTTTGCCTCCCTCCCTCTCCCCAACTATTTGTCCCCTTCTCCTCCACCTATATGTACAAACATAGAGTATCTGTCCTCTGCCTGATTTATTTCACTCAGCATAACACCCTCAAGTTCCATCCACATTGCTACAGGTGTCCAGATTTCATTCTTTCTCATTGCCATGTAGTATTCCATTATATGGATGAACCACATCTTCTTGATCCATTCATCAGTTGATGGACACTTAGGCTCTTTCCATTTTTTGGCTATCATTGCGAGTGCTTCTGTGAACATTGGAGTACATGTGCCCCTATGCATCAGCCCTGTAGCCCTTGGGTAAATTCCTAGCAGTGCTAGGAATAATAGAACAATAGAACAAAAGTTCTATTGTTAATTTTTTGAGGAACCTCTGCACTGTTTTCCAGAGGGGCTGTACCAGTTTGCATTCCCACCAACAGCATAGGAGAGTGCAAAAACTGTCAGTTTCATATAAACTTGAACATATATATAATCTTTGACATGCAATTTCACTAAGAACCAATAAAGATATATGTTCACAAAAATACTTGTATATGAATCTTCATATCACCTTTACTCATAATAATTAAAACCAGAAATAATGCAAATATCCATCGAGAAGAACATGAATAAATTGTGGTATATTTATACAATACAGCAATAAATTTAAATTATCCACTAAATGGATAAATACAATTAAATGGATAAATTAGATCCTTTTTGATTCCATTTATATGAAATCCTGCAACAGGTAAAAATTTGGTACTAGAAATCAGAAGATGGTGGCCTGCGATGTGGGGTTGGAACATGGATTGCCTAGAAGAGGCATAATGGAACTTCTGGGGTGGAAATATGTCATATCTTGATTCATTTGTAAGGTTACACAGATGTGTATATTTATCAGAACTCATTGAAATTATGATATATGCATTACACTACATATAAATTATGAACAATAATAAATAAAAGGCAGATATTTTGTATACAAACACACACACACTGACATACACATGCACATGCACACTCCAAGGAGGGGATGGTAGAAGAAAAAGATGGATTTTTGTTTTTGTTTTTTATTTTCCCTCAAGGCAGCCCCAGAAACTATAAGAATACCTGCTATATAATAGGTATGCCATAACTATTCAATGAATGAAGTGATATGTATGGAAAATTCTGAATAATAAACAGGAAACTGTTCATAGTAGTTACCTTTGACGGTCAGCCTAATAGGAGAGAAGGGGATGCTTACTTCCATTCCATCTCTCCCTACACTCAATCCTGAATGCAAATTTCACCCACACGGGAGCACGCACGTGCACAGCTGCGTATACACACACACACACACACACACACACAGACACACACACTTTTAGAAACTCATATTATGTATGTTTTTTTTAAACCTCAATTTTGGTAAAAATTAAGATGGACCCCAATAAATTTTTGTGATATACAGGAATTTATTAATATATGAGCTATGCATAATGATTTTTCAAACAATATTAATTCTTTGACCTTCTAATAACTTCAAGTCCTATTCATATAATTCAGTGTGTGTCAAAGGCTGAACTAAAAATTTCATAGTCCCTATTAGCAATAAAATTGGCTCTTATTCACAAAAGCATCAGGAAGAGCAGTTGCTGCTGCGGCTCTCTACATTTCTCCAAAGAGATATTATTATCTCTAATATACAAATGATACAATCTGGGGTCAAGGAGGCTAAATGATCTGTCAAGATTCTCAGGATGCAGACGGTGTCAAATTCAAAATGTGCTGCCACCTTGAATTCCTACGCGTATGCTTTTTAGAATGGTTTTCTTTGCTTCTCTTGTATCAAAAATTAACAAAACGGAAATGAAAAATTGCATTTTAAGAAGGCACATTAAATGTATACCATAGCAGCCAGAATGACTGGTGTTTGGAAAAAAGTATTCACTGGAAGAAGATTGCCAAGCAGTGGGTACAGAATCTGGCTGAGGGTTAGGCCCACAAGACTGCTACCCAAAGCACGGACATGACGGCATTGAACTACCCATGGAATAAATTAGAAATGAAATGATTGCTGAGCCAGATTTTCTCAAGTAGCTTTTTATGTAACCACAGAAATACAGATTTATACAAATCCAGCTGAAACACAGTCTGCTTCAGCTGGAAATGGGAACTAGGCTCACCAGCATGGACATGATTCTCTTGAATAATTTTGCAACACACACATGCAGTCTGCAGCCAGCCAAAAAGCCAGCAGTAGCTGGCAGCTGACACCGAGATAAAATAATTGCACAGCACAATGCTGTTCACAGGACTGAGGAATTTCCTTCATTATCTAAATCTTTAATAAGCTCGCCAAGAAGTTGTCTGATTTGAATAATCACAGAAGAATAGTGGAGAGAATAAGAGATATAGGAAAGCAGGAAACTTTTGGCTCTCCTTTGGGCAGGAAAGTGAGTCAGTAAATGAACTTATTTCTGTATACATTTTTATTAATAGGAAGTCAGAGTCTCCGTGCCCTTTTAAATAAATCTTGAATAAATGTTTTAAAATTCGCTTTGAAATGGTACCAAATTATTAGTCTGGAGACACCCACGTGTCTAGGTCCAGGCTTGGCCATGTTTATATAATCTTTCTTTGTATCCTTTTCATCATGGAATCATGGAAGGGAAAGAAAAAAAGCAAGAAGTTCTAAGATTAGAATTATCTGAGGGAAAACAAAAACTCAGTCTTGAAGCACATTTTAAAGACATGCAAAAGAATGAAACTGGATCCTTATCTTACACCATAAACCAAAATCAACTAAAAATGAATTAAAGACTTGAACGTAAGACCTGAAGCCATAAAACTCTAGAAGAAAACCTAGGTGTTAAGCTCCTTGACATCAGTCTTGGTGATGATTTTTTGGATTTGACACCAAAAGCAAAGGCAACAAAAGCAAAAATAAGCCAAGTGGGACAAAAAGAGAAAAGAAAGACAATTCTTAGTGATATGTATTGAAGGCTAAAATGGGTATGGAATGTGGATGTGTTTTAGGAATTCAGACATCAGAGTGATAGTGGCCAAAAGGGAAGGGTTCACATTTGAGGTAGGTCTTGAGCTGTGCTTGAAAGATGAGTAAAACTGGGGACTGAGAGGTACATTACATACCAGACACAAGCAGAATGCCACTAAAGAACTGTGACAGCCCATTCTGTTTCTTCCTGTTATTTGCTTTTTACAATCCCATCCATTTCTATAACTCATTGCCTCTCAACTTTATGTATGTACACACACACACACACACACACACACACACACACACACTCACCCTATACACAAATTTCTGATGATGAAGGAAGATTCTAGGAAAAGTGTGTGGCTAACTATAATGGCTACTTCTACAACAAAATTAATGTAGTAATTTAGTAACTTGCAAGCACTTCTCCCAGATGGTAGCCCTTTTGCAACTCTCTCAAACAGAATTGCAAAAATAGTCCCAGTGAAGACAAATTTTATATCCCTCATATTCTTCCACAGGCATAACTTTTCTTCAAATATCAACACAGGTAAAGCTTACCAAAAAATTCCTATTCAGCTAGGAACAAAATAGAAATGCTGTATATTTGGCACCTGCTTGAAATGGAAGATGCTCGTAGCTCTCTTTTGAAAGAGACTTCTGTGAACAAGGACTTGGCCTGCCTTCAGTCCTTCAACACCATCTGTAGTAGCAAGGGTAAAAACACCAGCATCACTCATTAGGTAAGAGGTGAGGTTTTCTGTTGTTTCTTCAGCACTGAACCAGATGTTGGCATGACTGTATTTCTGTCCTTGGCTGCTCATGGGAAGTCTTGTTTGGAAACTTTAGCCCATATAGAGCAACCCTTTGTTGGCAAAGAAAAGCAGTTGGAAAGTTTATTTCTGAAATATTTCTATATCGTGGTACGTTATTTTCAAAAGAAAGAAAGAAAAAGAAAAGGAAGGGAGGAAGGAAGGAAGGAAGGAAGGAAGGAAGGAAGGAAGGAAGGAAGGAAGGAAGGAAGGAAGAAATTATTATAGGGATAAACCACTCTCTTTTGAAACAATGAAATCACATTTCTTTTCAGCTTTCTTTTCTTAGCTCAGTTTCCAAATATATGTATAGAAATGTTATTCTATATTTTAGTAATGATATAGCAAAAATCATCTCCAATCTGCAGAGTTCCTTCAAGCAATGTGGAGGACAGAGAATAGGCAGAAACTATCACTGATCCTCTACCCATAATTTGAAAAGAAAATGAAATTAGATGCCATGATGTACTTCAACCGTGCAAATTGTTTTTATACATAACCAATGGTTAAAGGAGGCATCAAAAACCCTAGGAATTATTCTACCAACATTTTGCAACTCATAAACAAGTTTTGTAAAAATACATACTTGCTCTTTTATACCTATCCTAAACTTCTGTAGGGCCCTGTCTTTGTTGGCATTCCAATTTTTTGATGATCACAGACGAGGTTATAAGTAAATGAACAGTTATGAGAAAGAGATAGGTAAGAAGCAATTTGTCATAGAGGGGAAGGCTTAAAAGACAAACTGTGACTCTGGATTCAGAGTAAAACTGCAAAAATAATTTTAGTTTTATTTCAAAGAGAAACCCCAGATCTGCATGAGTTACATAGTTATGCAAAAGTACTAAATTCTTTTAAAAAAATGATGTGTTTTGTAAATACAAATTAAAATTAAAATATTAGAGAAGTCCCCCTCAACTAGTTAAAGGGATCATTCCTCTAACTTGTGTCACTGATCTGATAGAAAAGAAAAATGATACCGAGAATACGTGTATAATTATAAGGTACTTTCATAGCTTTACAATGAAGATTATTTATGGCCTTAAAAATTTCTAGAGCAAACTAGAAAGAAAAAAAAAAACCCACAGGAATTATATAACCAAATCCAGAACTGGGGGTGTGGAGAATTTCTGCTTCTGGGTAGAATGTAGGAAGTCATGGGACTGTACTGACAACCTAACAATGAGAATAAGAGAGATAAGTTACAAGATCATAGCTTATAAAAGCCATCAGGCATTCAAGGATACAGATTGGTCTAAATACACTAAATTCCAGAAATTGGCAAACCCTTCCCAGAAGAGAGGACACCCATGACTGTTTTCATCCCTATTAGAGCTGCCGCAGAAAAAAAAGGATTCTGACATACACACTGATGAGAAGAAATCAGCCAAACTTTTTGTGAATTTTTTTCTTTGAGTATAGTTGGTGTACAATTTTACTTTAGGCTCGCATACAACAGAGTGATTCAACAGCTCTATACCTTACCTCAAGTGTAGCTGCCATCTGTCACTGTGCAGTGCTATTACTGTATCAGTCACTGTATTCTCTATGCTCCCTATTATTTCCGTAATCATACATTCCGTTATTGGAAGCCTGTATCTCCCATTTCCCTTCACTCATTTCCCATCCTTCCACCCCCCTTCAGACATCAATTTGTTCTCTGTATTTACAGACCTGGTTCTGCTTTTTGTTTGGTTTATTCATTTGTGGGGTTTTTTTTTTTTTAGATTCCACAAATGAGTGAAATCATATGGTATTTATCTTTCTCAGTCTGGCTGATTTCCCTTAGCATAATACCGTCTAAATCCATCTATGTTGCTGCAAATGTAAGATCTCCTACATTTTTATAGTTGTGTAATACTTCTCTGTGTGTTTGTGTTTGTGTGTGTGTGTGTGTGTGTGTGCATGCATGCACATGCCACATCTTTATCCATTCACCTATTAATGGACACTTAAAACTCAACACCAAAAAAACAATTAGACTGATAAATGGACAGAGGACCTGAATAGACATTTCTTTAAAGGAAACATAGAGATGGCCAACAGACACATTTAAAGATGCTCAACATCACTCATCCTCAGGGAAATGCCAACCAAAACCACAATGGGATACCACTTCACACCTGTCGGAATGGCTAGCATCAAAAAGACAAGAAAAAACAGGTGTTGGCAAGGAAGTGGGGAAAATGGAACCCTTGTGTACTGTTGGTAGGGATGTAAATCGGTATATCCCCTATGAAAAACAGTATAGAGTTTCCTCAAAAAACTAAAAATAGAAGTACCATATGATCCAATAATTCCACTTTTTCTGAAGGTTTAATGACCAAGTGAGGGCTGGAATGACAGGTTAGAATCATAAGGACCCCAGGGAAGAGTGATTTCTGGACCCATCTGCGAAGCCTTGCCCATGGGCCTTCACTAAATACATGGAAATTATTTATTAAAAACTGAAGATGAGGGAGGGTAGCAGAGAAAAATCCTTCTAAGGCATTCCAGATGTGGAAGATTAAAGATGCTTTTTTATTTTATAATTTTTAATTTACAATAATACAAATTATTTGATATGACTTCCATTGAAAGATGGTGTTATAGCTACCCTTCTCATGACTCTAGGTGGGCTCTGAGACTTCTTTGACCAATAGAATAAGGCAGAAGTAATACTGTGCCAGTTTCTGAATTCAGGCTTGAAGAGACTAGCAGCTTCTACTTCATATATCTTGCAATACAAGGTCCTAGAAGCCATCCCCCAGCTATGAGGAAGACCAAGAAGCCCCTGGAAAGACTCATGTGCTCCCAGGCAAAACCCTTGGCTAGGCTCTCAGCTGAAATAAACAAATAGTCAGCAATGTGAGTGAGTCATATTGGAAGCATGTCAACTAACTCCATGGAGGTTATTTACCCCAGCTGATGCTGCACAAGGCAGAAAAACTGTCCAGATGAACTCTGCCTTAATTCCTGACACACAATATCATTTTTCCTTATGAATAAGAATTGACCCTGTGCCTTTATTGAAGGGGCATTTCTTTACTCATTGTTCTGCAGTGCCATCCTTGCCATACATAAAATGCCCACACATAAATGGACCTCTTTCTGGACTCTCTATTCTCTTCTGTTTCTGTCTTCACAAAATACCACCTGTTTTGATTACTCTATCTTTAAAGAAAGTGTTGATATTTTGTAGTGGAGGTCATCCAAGTTTATTCTTCTTCCAGATTGTCTAGGATATTTTTGATTCTTAAAATTTTCATGTAGTTATAGAATCAGTTTGTGTAGAGGTCTTTCATCTCTTTTTAACTTTTATTATTTTTCATGTAAATGGCATTTCAAATTTTTATTTTTATTTTCTCACCGATGGTTATTGTAATGTGAACAAAATTAACATTTTTAACATTGAATTTTATTCACCAACCCTGGTAACCTTACCTATTAATTAAATTGCTTTTCTGTATATGATTTTGAAATTTCTACACCTATGTCATCTGTGAAGCGTGGTAGTTTTATTGGGACTATACCAAAATGAAAAGATTTTACACAGTGAAGAAACCACCAACAAAACAACAAGTCAGCCTACTGAATGGGAGAAGGTATTTGCAAATAATATATCTGATACCCAGAATTTATAAAGAGTAAATTATTCAACTCAACACCAAACAAATAGTCTGATTAAAAACCAGGTAAAGAACCTAAATAGACCTTTTTCCAAAGAAGACATACAGGGACGCCTGGGTGGCTCAGTCGGTTGAGCGTCCGACTTTAGCTCAGGTCATGATCTCACGTTCGTGTGTTCGAGCCCTGCGTTGGGCTCTATGCTGACAGCTCAGAGCCTGGAGCCTGCTTTGGATTCTGTGTCTCCCTCTCTCTCTGCCCCTCCCCTGCTCTCTCTCTCTCTCTCAGAAATAAATAAAGCATTAAAAAAATTTTTAAAAAGGTTCAAGGGCAAGATGGCGGAGAAGTAAGGAGCTCCGTACTGGCACTCGCGCCCATACATCACACAGAAAAGATCTGAAGACATTGGAAACCTTACAAAACCTGAGAGACTGGGAGAAAAAAGACGCAGAATCCACTGAGAGAGCCTTCTAACGTGAGTGCGAACCGGGGAAGATAACATCGGGCCGGGATCGGAGACTCCAGGGTGGGAGGCGATCCCCCTCTACCCTCTACGGGGAGTGAGAGGGGAAAAGGAGAGAGTCCGAAACAGAAAAACCTCCGCACGGGGGAGAAAAACCTCCGTTGGAA